>NW_020956157.1:183182-263598 GCF_003031625.1 Empidonax traillii | reverse complement strand
TCTGGGATTTCTGATGTCATCTAATACCCCTATTCTTCTATAATATGTTATAAGCCTAGAATGAAAGACAGTTCTCTCAATCCATAATAACTACTTGGTTTTACTCTTTGTTAATTAACAATAGGTGTTATGCCACACAAGGGCAGAGAGATAAATTAAAGCTATAATAAATTTAGCAATAGTCACCTGACAACTAGAAAACTGCAAGCTCAGCCAAAAAAAGTTAAATTCATCTCAGGCTAGTACAAGTCTAGACAAGTCCCAGGTCCTTTTACTCTCAGAAAGATACAAAGTCTGTCATATTTTACTAGTAATATTATAATTTCAAAGTCATATTTGTTGAGGTATGCAGTCTTTGGTCTTCTCTATACGTGTAAATCATTGGAGTTAATAGGATGGTTTAATGAAAATTAGAAGAAATATGTGGATTGGTCTAAGAGCTAAGTCTGAAGTTAAAATTGCTTTACTAAGGAGTTTAGAGTTTATTAATAGTTGATTGTTCATTAAAACTTTCTAATTATATATAATTATTAATATTATGGCTTGATTACTGCCTAATCATCTTAAATGTGGCTTATCCATATCACACAAGTTAGGAATATGCAAATTTGGAGAGTACAAGACTCTACTACAGACCACAGGATTTTGCAACACGGGAAAAGAGGAAAAATATTGTTAAATTATTAAAGAATAACACTTGTAATTAGTTAACTTAGTATATTTCCAATGTATATCCCTATATTTCCAATGTATATCCCTATATTTCCAAGGTATATACCAATATTTCTGTATATGAGTAGTATGCAAAAAAGGAGTTTTTCTGATCTATTAAGAATTTTGTTGAAGTCAATTTTTCAGTATAAAACAGTTTCTTACTCTCTTCTACTCAATGAAAAGAAAATACAATTTTCAAGAGACAGCTCAACATTAAGATGAGTGTTATAGACAGATAAAACAAACAACCATCTCATGATTTCTGCTTCTGTGTGACAACAGCCAGCACAGAATTTATCCACCAACTTTTGACAGCACTGGAAAGTAATCCATCAACTAACATAATCATAGCTAAGATCACAAAACAGCTGTTTCCCACAACTCTGCAGTACCTGTATTCTGTGAAATACCCTCCATAACACTGACCTAGGAAAGAAGACACTTTGGGCTAATTGGTGAAGAAAACCTTTAGGGACCTTTACCAGCATCTTTGTAGGCAAACTCAATGCAACTGCCAACTCAGGCATATTTGTTTCCTCTGAATGCACGGATTTCTTCCTCTGCAAGGGGCCAGTGCTGGCTTTGGATGTGAAAGTGTTCACTTTGTATCCCAACCCACCCCCAGTGAATTTTGTTAAGAAAATAATTTTTAAGTGACCTTTGCTTCTTATTTAGGAGGTAGACTAAAATAAAGAGCTATGAAATCAGCTCTCATATAGCTTGTGAGCTCTGCCAAGCTTTGTCTAAAGCACAGAAGGAAGGAGAGGGAAAAAGGAAGGGGTTCTTTTTCCCTGCTGAGCTGATTTTCTCGAGGTCTAAACACTTCAGTTTAAAAGCAATAAAAATTCAATTATATGTTCAAAATTATAGATTTTTTTTTCCAGTAGCTCCTTCTGTGATTAATTACTATAATGGTTTAGAAATAGCTGTTATTGCAGAACCATCTTATGTTCCAAAGCTTATGGATCCCTGCTCACTGTGAGAGTGAACTCATAAAAATACAGCCATTTTCTAAAAAGTAAGGAAGGAGGGAAAATCAAGACGGTTATTTCATCTGCTACAGTGAGGTGTGATTATGTAAGTTGACTTATTGCTACCTAAAGAGAGTGAGATCAAAACTAAGATTTTCAGCTCAAGCACACAATTAAAGTTCATTGCAAGTGTTGCAGGCAAGCTGGCATTTGTTGAAAAACGTGTGTGCTACAAACAGATGCACCATTGGAAACAGAAACGCAAAATTTCTTCCTTAGGACCACTCTACTTTATTAAAACTGACAACTTCCACTTGAGCTCTGTGTCTTGATCTAAAAAAGAGTTTCTTGTTCGCTTTAAGCAATTGTCACATAATGTGCCAGTTGGAGGAGTTGGCTTGTAATTTTACTCGCTGTCCCAGAAAAAAACCAAGCTTTTCTTAAAAATCCCACAACATTCTTGATGATGATAAATAAAGAAAAAAATGCCTCTTCTATCTTTGTTTTATTGCTTTCTGCAATTGTGGAGATAATAGTAATAAAAACTGAGTTTCTGAGCTTCTATTTATCAGTAGAAGTAAAATAAAATATTTAAAAATCACCCACGGTGGCAGAAAATATTCAAGTTCAAATTTTCTCAATTAATTTGTTAGTTCTGCAGTCTTAAAGTCTGCATAGCATGTCATCAAGGATTGGAGTTGATGATTTTGGAGGTCTCTTCCAAATCGGTTACTTCTATGATTCTATGATTCTGTGATGTGGGTTAGTACAAAATGAATTTTTCTTTAAATATCTAGTTGTATTGTATGACATTAATCAGAGATATAATCCATAATAAAACATACTTTACCTCTTTGCTTTCATGGGATAAGTAAGTTTACCTGTTATTTACCTCAAATACAGTTATGTCTATTCTCTCAATTCACACACATAGCACTCATTAATGCCAATTGAAGTCATGCATAAGAATAGAAAAAAACACTATTCCCCCATTGTTAACCCTCATTTTCATCTCTATATTAATGACATTCATACAGAGATAAAAGACAAGAAAATCTGAAATGGAGAATGAAAAGGAACACATATCCAGGCTGGTTCTTTTCAAGTGCAGAGATTCAGTCAAAGGACAATTTAAAGGGAAGTAACCAGTGGACACACCCACTTCATCCATAGGTTTGGTTAAGAATGTAAAACTTTGTGGAATGAATAATAGTGGAACAAGATAATAGTTCATTATTTGGATTACAGTACAACCTAGAGACCTATTGTGCTGGACACTTCACAAATGGATGGTGAAAGTCAGTCCCTGTCTGGAAGGGAGTATAATCCAAACAGACGGGAGAGGTGAATGACTTTTGGGAATACATGAGTGGAAAAACGAGAAATGATTCAGAATTGGGACTGTAAGACAAAAGAACTATTCCATTGCAACACATTGCATTTCCAGTGAATTTTCAGTCTCTTCTATGTATATTCAGGTGACACATAAATCAGAAGGGAGCAAGCAACGCTCATCACCTTGTTTCTAAACTCCTTTTCCTCCCAAAGACTACAAAAATATTAATACATAATTATCCCTTCCTAAGAATGATTAGCAATTTAGCTTCTTCTGAAATACCAGTCCTACCACACAAGAAGCTCATGGAAGAATATTTTGAGTAAGAATAACCAACTCTTTATGTTTCATTTTTATATTGATTGATGGAACTAACAATAAACCTTCAGATTAGGCTTTTCAATTGTTTATTGATTTAATTTGGTCCTTAGGTTTTTAATGAAAATAAAAGCTGCTCCACTCTTATTTTCAATGTTTTGGGGCCAGGATTTATTCCATTGCCACTCATCACTGAGGACAGTGGTCAGTTCATGTAGGATGAACCCTGTTATTCATTCAGAATCTGTTGTCCCGCAGTCAGATATGTATTCTTCCTCTGGATACATCTTCAAATCCTTTGTCACATTTCCTGAAGATTCTGCTCTTCAGGGGGCCTGTCTGGCCAAGTTCGACACAATGAGAGAAAGAACTTGGAAGGAGGAAGACAGAAAATTCAGTTTTCCAGTAAACTGAATGACCCTGAATTTTTTTTTTTTAAATGTTTTCTTCTGTAAACCACATGGGACGAGTCGGGCAGAGCCTCTTCCTTAGCTACCACTCATCCTCTCCTAAGAGTACATATAGCAAAGCAAGGTAATCTGGACCTTAGTCTGCCTCTGAGCTGGCACAGTAAGGCTTTTAATTACAAACAAAGCTCAAAAAGCCAGCTAATGATTTAATGTCAATTAATACTTTATCCCATTTGCACTAGTTTTTTTCCTATAAAAATGATATCTGAATTACACCTTCACTTTTGCTATTCAGTTATGGAGGGCATTTCTAGATATGAAAGACTGAAGTAGAGAGAAGATGGAGGAGGCAAGACACAAGGAAAGCATAAAGGCAAACCAAAGCAAACACTGAATCATAATCAAGTTTCTATCCTTTTGGTCCTTCTGTTTTTTTCTGTGCTTCATTGTCCTCTTATTGCTGATGAATGCAATTCTTTAGCCCACTGTTCCTGTTTTTCTCTTTGAAAGCATAGCTGTTTAAAGTCATGTCATCAACTATTAGATATCACAAACCCTTTCATTTGCTCAGATACAGGCAATTATATTTCAGAGGGAATCTTTCTTATGTCTTTATGTTTGCTCTTTGCATGCCAAAAATAATACTTTTTTTACATACCCTACCTCAGCACTTCAATAATTTGTCACTTTTCCTGCCTTTTTATTTTGTTTTCAGTTTCTCTTGGCCACCAGCCAAACATTCCTATAATCAAGTGCCCCTACAACAGTATAAACCCCAAAACATTATGTTTTAGATTCCTGTGAGTAAAAAAAAAGTAGTTTCTTATTGATTGCAAGTTCAGGACAAGACAGGTAAAATTCCAGAGAGAGGTCTTGAGCCTCTGTATCAATTCTGACTTGCTTTTAGTTAACTATGAGCAGTCCTTGACAGATCAAACAAACTGCAGTACCTCAGGTGTACTAGCTGTTTTTCTTAACTTAGGGCTGTTCTCTAGATCTGATGACAACTTTCGAACACTTTTCTTTCACTAAGTTTAATAGCAATAACACTGAGGTTTGAAGACTACCTGAAACTGCTTTTGCGAAGAGGAAAGTAGAGCTGAATAGAAAAAAAGAAATAAACTTTTTAATGGGATTTGCTGATCTCAAAATTTAGTTTCATTTATTTCTTTAAAACCTAGAAATAAAGTTCGTATTTTGCAAAATGCTTAGGAATGCACTGTTAGAACACTAAATTTTAAAATTTGACTTTTTTATACTAATGATGGAAAAGAACATATATTTAAAAAAATAAAATCAAAGCATGACTACTTCAGAAAAAGAAATTACCATATAAAATTTTGTTGTCCTCAGAATATTTTTTCCTCTTATTTTCATTCAAAGCAAATGCAATTCAACACAGATCTCCTCAACGTACTTGGCAGAGGATGGGGAAGGCACCTTCACTATCATTTCCTATTTAAATTTGATCTGCATTCATTATTACTCTTACTACTACTGCTTTTTCTACGAGTACTGCTACTACTTGTACTGCTACTAGTACCAATAGTAAATTATACAGATTTTGCCTGACTTTTTCTTGCATATTTACTGACAAATTTTACTCTGTTTAATAATTCTTGAAAGATAATATGACTTTTGCAGAATGTACTGCCAAATCTGTCTCCAAAAGTATACAAAAGAAAGAGCTAGAGATTTGCAAACCAGTCTACTTCAGTTTAGCCCTTGGATAAAACAAACAGAATATATATATATATATTCAAACACTCAGATAATAATCATGTGACGTTGAGTAGAAAAACAAACAAAAAAACCCACCAAAAAAAAAAAGTTACATTAACTTAATTTCCTCTTGCAACATGGCAATTATCCTAGAGGGTTGCAAGAGAGTAGGCTGCAAAAGCTTTAACTTCAGAGACGCTTCTGGTATTGTATGCAGTGACATTCTCATAAATGGGCTACAAAAATATAGTCTACATAATATGAGGGTACAAATACCACAACAGGGGTACAATAATGGTAACATCTCCCCATGCTCTCATATTTACACAATTTTTTCCAATCTTTCATTTGTCAAATTGATCTGACAAATGGAATAAAGTTTAAAAGACTCTGTCATAGGTTCAAGGGTGTTATTTAACATTTTCAATAATGACTTAAATGATAGAATAAAAATAACAGTGAGTTCATTACTTTTGTAGACACAGTAAAATTGAATAGATTGTACACATATTGGAATGTGGAAGGACCTTTAGCCCAGCATGCTGCTACAGAGAAGGTAATGGAGAGAAATATTTGCACAGAAAAGTGCGTTGACTTTGGGTGAATGGGGAAAGAGAAGACAATTGTTTGGATCAGAACCTGGATCCTGCTGTGAATTTTGTTTTCTTAGACATTTAATGTTTTTTTATAACTGTGAATGAAATCTGAGGTGTTTTGAGAGATGGGTTTGGGTTTGAATTCTGCAGTTTAATTCTATTATGTACTTTAAAGGGATATGCTGTGACATACTGAAGTGGGAGCTTGTTCCTTGACACTGTGAAATGGAGAACAAAAATGCTTAGGAATCAGATTTAAAACACAGGATCAAAAATACATCTTTGCCACTAGAAAAATGAAGGAAGATAAGATCACAGACTATGCAGGATATTATGTTCATTTAATCACAATAGCACTAGAGTTTAGGATGTCTCACTGTGGGAGGAAACATTATCTCCGTAAAATTTCTTAGAAATTTTCTGTCTTTGTTTTGGATATTCAGCACTAAAATGGTGACTGTCAAGGTAAGATTAGGAGTAGTTCCTTCTAAAACTTTTAATTTTACAAGAAAGGGAACGGACTGGCATAGCCTTGACTCAGAGAAGATTTAATTTCTGGTGTCTGTTCTTGAAAACAATGGTAAAACTAGCAAACATTCAGGAAACCTCATGATATATCACAGTGTGTTGCATTTTCATGTGTCACACTTCTTGTTTTCTAATGATTTTGCAATGTAATTATTTTTTATTATGTCCTGAGTTTACATATATCTTGATTTTTCATAAAATGCTATACCACATGACAAAAATCCTGTATAACTCTATGAAGTTGCATGAAGTTAGAATATAGCAAAAGGTGACAGAGTAACAATTGTATCAGACTCTGTCAGGAACTTTCAGAATGTTCCTTCTACATCTATCTTCTGGTTTGAAGGATTTTAAAACCTCGGAGAGCAAATCTGTTTGAAGTAACAGACATTCCCTTGCTTTTTGTTTACAATATTTATAAGCCAGGTAATATTGCACCCAGTAAGTGAAACCCATAAATGTTTCCTTCATCCAGGAGATTAATTTCAAGGGCATCATATGATCAGGTCACTTATGCAGTGCAGCATATGCTGTTCTCTTAGAAATACAAAAATACTCCAAGAAACAAAAAAACACAACAGAGAGCAAAGATGCATATGTCTTTGCATGTAGCTCACTATTCAACTCTCCAACTAGCTAATTAAAATGTAATTAAAATTTTTAAAGTTACAGTAAAAGTGGGTGGGGTTCCGGAATGTCCTTCATATCCTTCATATAAAATGGCATTATGAAGATTATAAACTCAAGTAGGGTTAGCTAAAATCCTGGTGATTAATCCTAAACTGCCCTAAGAATATTGTAATACCGGAAAAAGACTTTGCCATTTCTTGTTTTAAGATCCAAGTATATTTAACACTTCAAAGAGGAGATACCAACAAGATGTAATTTTCACACTGCATCCTCCTAATTCTAGTCCACTTGTATTTAAGCTTCCTTCCACACAAATCAAAAAAATCCCCAGGAATTTTAACTTGTAACAATCAGTCTAGGGGAAAGGATGACAGTATTTCTCCCTGGAGAGGTATCTTGTGTAGATGAACCCTACAAATATGGCAGTCAATCATTGCTGTTCAAATCTGACAAAGAATGCTGTTTTGCAATGTCTCCTGAGAGATGCAAATAAAAGATTTAGGCAGAAAATATTAGTTCCAAAAGTGTAGGTGTTTCTTAGAGTGTAAAGTTAATATAATTGATTATCACAGTTACTTTCACTTTTTCTGCCCACCTTCTCCTAGATCCCAAGCATCATCTTTAGCTGACATACCAAACACTAAAAATCTGCAGGACCCGAATTTGTCCAAATAGCATGAGAATAATTAAGTGTAAAATAATCCCTCTCTGCCTTACAAAAGCAAAGTATTTGGATGGGTGACTCTTAATTTGGGTAGCTTTAAGACAAACACAATATGTATATTTGTGCTGAAAGTGTCATACACTTCGGAACAGCATATTGTGGTGTGATATGTGCACCCAGATGTGACCATTAAAAATAGACCGAATCCTTTCCTTTTTATCTTGAAAAGTTGATGTTCTAAATGCTATGATTAAAGAAATACAGTTGTCAGAAGCAAAAAGCTCTAATAATAATAATAATTATGTCCAGAAGAGAGAGTAGTTTGGAAAATTTACCATGAAAAGCCAGCTCTGCAAAACAGTATCTCTGTGGGCAGCAAAATTGAGTGTGGTGTACAAAGTTTGAGCCAGCATAGTTTTATTTACACTGTAATTACAATGGAAAAATTCTAAAATACAGAGCACCCTGGCATTTTTGACTAATGCACATAAACACTTTATTTCATCATCATTTTAGTATACTATTTTTACTACTAATTTGCTATTTTAAGATTCTGTTTTGTTTATTCTTAATGTAGAGGCTAGGCTGTACTCAGATAACTTATGCCACCTCTTATGGTTAGTCACCTTTATTAGTTGGGTGTGCTGACTGATAGGTATTTTGATGAGAAATAGGTCTGGAAAACTGAAGTTTAGTGAGGTTAGCTGGGATGACTCTTTTTAACTAGTCAAATGCAACTCACATTGCATTGGTTTTATCCAGAGTAGCTAACCAGTTTGGGGTGTGAACAGACACACGTGAAGACAGTCACGACATTTGACAGCCCTGCATATCTGGCTGTTTTTTCCAACCATCCCATTCCTTCCATTAGATGCAATAATGAATCCTCATTCTCTTCCTGTCTGGTATATATTTCAATGTCTCATAAAAAGATTTTTCATTTTAATAGTAACGTAAGATTTTTTTGACCCATGGCTGGCAAAAAAAACCCCCACAACAAAATTTTTAGACTGCCTGTAACAAACTTAAGATATAACTGGTAAAATAAGAGTTCATTTACATAGTGGCATTTCCCCGCCTCTCTATCCCCTTGCAGATTTTAGCTTTGATGTCAAGGGAGTCTGATTCTATTCTGAGCCTCCAGGGTAGAACATAAGCAGGGCTAACAATAAGCTCAGTTTTAGTCCTTTAGGCTGGGGTATATTGGAAGTGATGCTGCATTATGAATGTTAATGAAAAATTAGATTTTCTTGAGTTCCTTGACATGCTCATCAATTTTTTAAATTACATTTATGCCAACAGCGGTTTGGTTTTTTTTTTTTTTTTTTTTTTTTTTTTTTTTTTTTTTTTTTTTTTTTTTTTTTTTTTTTTTTTTTTTTNATAAAATGTATGTAGTTTAAATTGTTGAAAAAAATTTATATACTTTTATCTGTCTGTGATAAGAATATGATTGCATTAGGAAAATAATTTAAATATTATCTATATATATGGGAACTAAAACCTATAGGAAGGAGAAAAGGTGACTTATTGGATGCTGTTTGGAATATGTTCCAGCTAAGGTAATGGAGAGTTGAAACCTTTGGGGGTATCTGAGCTGAATAAAGAGACAATCTCAGACAATTTTCAAAAATTAAAAGGATCTAAATTGTGACTACGATGTATCAGAATGCTTGAAAATGTTACTTTTAGCATACAATAAATGCTCAGTATTTTCCTACAGTGAGGAAAAGATTTCTGTGTAGTTGCTTTACTAGATAACCTGCAAAAGTGCGTGAATGAAAAAAAAATTGTTTCACTTTATTCAGTAGAGTTCTGAAGTCAGATAGTTAATATTCTAAGTACAGTGCAAGTGCTGACTATTTCTGATTAACTATGTATTCTCTCTGAAACTACTGAATTAGTGTTAATCTAAATTACACAAGGAATGTATATGGTCCTGCCACACTTGTAGAAACTCTGCTGTAGTTAGTTTAAAGATACTTTCGTGTCAGCTGGAACTGTTTGTTTGGACATCTGTAGGCTCATGTGCATGGTTATTACCATTTTCCAAGTGCTGTCAGTCTGTGATTTTTTGTCATTTTGAATACAAAGGATATAGATGGATCTATTAACATTGTCAGATGTGGAGATACTGACTTCTTCAGTTTAAGTTTAATAATCAGGTTTTTTGAGTTTGCTGGTAGAATTTCATGTTATTGATGGCTATACACCCGGCAGGAAATTCAAAGGATTTATTAGCAGTGTTCTTTCTTAAACAGCCATTAAAATGTATAGGTGAAGGTCTTTAGTCTGCAATATGCAGGAGGTCAGACAAACTCTCCTAAATGTTACCTTCCTACTGAAAAATCCATGGGACTGAAAGTGCACTTAACTTCTGCAAGCAGATCTGGGCTCTTCATAGGTAGTAGGAAACTTGCATAGTTTTCGCACATACCAAACATGATTCACTTGCTTGAATATTTTTACATTTGAATATGATTCAGCATTCAAATTTGGAATTTCTTTCATGTGAAGCCCTAAAGTAGTTTCAGAAATATATCACATTGTAAGACAGAAGTAAATAACTAGTAGCAATGTCCTTCTTATATAGAATAACTTTGTGTGGGTTTTTTTCCAAGGTTTCTGGTCACATCTTTCCTAGATTTGGTAAATAGAATTCCAGCTTTATCCTTCTTAAAAACTCTGCGTACCATGACACCTATTACATTATAGTTAAAACTCTCTGATTTGGACATTTCAGGAATTATTTTTAAAATAAAGTACCTTGTAAGAGTAACATAGCATTTACTTTCCTTAGAAAACATTAGTTGCAGCCAGAAGATAGCAATGTCATGTCTTCAAGGAAGACAAACCAAAATTTAGACCGTGACCTAATTTTAAGCACACAAAATAGCTTGTTACATTCATCCCACAGAGAATATCAGTTGAAGTCAATAACACAACAGAGAGATAAGATGGCCTAACTAAACCTTTTTTACTCCTTTCCATACAATTTTAAGCCAGCTCACATTATTAACCTTTCATTGATAAAGGAAGCCAGTCTTAAGCAGATAACATCTTCTAATGATGGGTCTAAAAGCTGGAATTTAACACAAGTAAAGACATTTTATTTTATCCTCTAAAGCATCTAGTTCAGCTAAAGCTAAGGAGCCATTTAAAAAAATACAATATTAATATGCACATCCTTATTTCAGAAATGATAAACCTAAAAATGTCTCCACGGGCTGTGCACATATACACTGGAACAAAATAAATCAAAAAAAAACCAAAAGAACTGGTATTTCCCATAAAGGGGAAAACATAACATATCCCCAAAATGACTGAGTTGAATTAGAAATCATAGAATACTAGTGTCCCAGTTTAAATGAGACACAGGTGTTTTGGTGAGGATGATCCACGAGAAAAGATTCAAACTCCTCCCTCCAAACAGTTATAAATCCTAAATGAGGAGGCTCCAATTGAAGAAAAAAAAATTATGGAAAAGGAAAAATAACAGCCCTTTATTAAAAGATATGTGTGTATTGGCAGAAACAACAAAAAGAAACAAGTAAACCAATCAAACTATACTCCTATAGCCACAGACAATCCCCTTCAAAACAAACCAATAAACAAAGAAAAAAACCCAGTTCAGTCTGTGCCCTTTGGTGCAATTCCAACCACAGTCAACAGGGGGTGCCATTGGGTCACTGTAGATGCAGAGCTTGTAGTGTCTTGTGCCAGTCACAGGTGGCGCTGTTGGATCACTGGAGATGCAGAACCTGCAGTTACTTTTGCTGAACAGCAGGAGGCGCTGTAGGATCACTGGTTGCCTCCAGGTGGAGTAGAGGGGCAACACCCTCCAGAGTGTGTCGGAGAAACCAAAAAAAACCTGGGTTTTCCTCCCCTTTCCACACACTGGGGAAGGGGAGAGGGAGAGGGGGAAGGGAAACAACAAAAAAAGGAAAGTCCTCCCAATGAAAAAACAAAAAACAAAAAACACCCCCCCAAAAAAAAACAAAAGAAAAAAAAACAACACAACAAAACAAAACAAAAAAACCCTACCAAAACTCACTCCATTCAGCTGGTCAAACTGTTCTGCACAGTCCTCTCTCGCTCCCTGATATACACAAGGACCAGCGCCAGGAAAAAAAATGGGAACAGGGAAGGGGAAAACCTCCAGGGAAACAGCTCCTCTCTGATGAAAAATCCAAGCAGGGTCCGTAGCTGTCAAACAGGTCAAGAACCACAGGAAACACTGAGCTCCCACCCCGACCTCTGTTCCTGCCACAGCCAGCCCAAAAAACTCCTCCCCCCGTTTCCAAGAAGATGAGAGAAAAAAGTAAAGAGGAGCCCTTCATCTCCCTCGTTTCCTAGGAGACTAAGTTCTGGGCAATTAAGGAGAGAGCCAGTTCTTTTTGTGTCTATTAAGTGCTCACTTAATAGCTCTGTATGCAGTGGGCAGGAGGAAGGGAGAAATTCCTACCTGGTTTCCAAGAACCAGCTAAACCATGACACCCAGAATGGTTTGTGTTGTCAGGGATGTTAAAGATCCGACACCCTGCCACCACGGGTAGGGACACCTTCCACTAGGGGTTGCTCAAAGCCCCATCCAATCTGGCCTTGAACACATCCAGGGATGGGACATCCACAGCTTCTCTGGGTAACCCGTGACAGGACCTGAACACCCTCCAGATAACAATTTCTTCCTTATATCCAGTCTAAACCTACCTCCTTTTAAAAGGTTGCAAATAGTCATTCCTGCTCATCCTATCACTCCATGCCCTTGTAAAAATTATCTCTCCAGCTCTCTTGTAGCCCTTTCAGGTACTGAATGGTTCCTAAAAGGTTAAAAGGTTTCTCCAGAGCCTCTCTTCTCCAGGCTGAACAATCCCAATTCTCTCAGCCTGTCTCAATAGGAGAGATACTCCAACCCTCTGATCATCTTTTTGGGCTCTGGACTTGCTCAAGCAGGTCCATGTCATTCTTATGCTGGGGGCCCAGAGCTGGATGCAGCACTGTGGGTGAGGCCTCATGGAAGTGGAATAGAGAAGGAGAATCACCTACCTGGATCTGCTGGCCATGCTGTTTTTGATGCAGCCCAGGACATGGTTGGCTTTCTGGGCCACCAGCACACATTGCTCATATTGAGCTTCTCATCAACCAGCATCCCCAAGCCTCTCTCCTCAGGGTTGCTCTCAACCCATTCTCTGCCCAGTCTGTTTAAGTGCTTGGGATGGCTCTGACCCAGGTGCAGGACCTTGCACTTGACCTTATTGTTCTTCATGAGTTTGCATATGCCCACCTCTCCAGCCTGTCCAGTTCTCTCTGCATGGCACGCCTTCCCTCCACTGTGTCAACTGCACCACACAGCTTGATATCATTGGCAGACTTCCTGAGAGTTCACTTGATTCCACTGTCCATGTCACTGACAAAGATATGAAGCTGCACTGCTCCCAGTGCTGACCCCTGAGGGCGACACTCGTCACTAATCTAATACTTGGACACTGAGCTGTTCCAAAATTCTTTGGAAGAGACCATCCAATCAATTTCTTATTCATCGTGTTGTCCATCTGTCAAATCCAAGTCTCTTCAGTCTAGAGACAAGGGTGTTGTGCTGGACAGCGTAAAAATGCTTTATGCAAGTCTGGGTAGATGATGTCAGTCACTCTTCCTTCATCTACTAACACTGTAACCCTGTTGTAGAAGGCCATCAAATTTGTCAAGTATGATTTTCCCTTACTGAAGCCATATTGGACGTTACCAATCACTGCCTCATTTTCCATGTGCCTTAGCATAATTTCCAGGAGGATTGAGGTTAATTACCATGACATTAAGCAAATTGTTGATGTCAATTTATATTTATATTTTACTCATGAATTTTCTAGGAAAAGAACAAGCCATTGTCATGATTTTAGCATTAACTAAATAAACATGGAAGTCAAAGGTGATCTCTATGAGACCTGAGTTCTGTTATAATCTCAAGGGATCATAACTCAAGGCCTCTAAAGCGTACTTAAGATTCAGCCTAAGAGTACTTTCCTTTCATTAAGTAGGCCTACTTGGGTAACTAAGCGAAAACTTATTCATTCCTACTTCAGGAGCCAAGGCAATGCTCAATATTCATAAAGCTGACACAACCTGGCTTAGTGACAAGCATTTACTTCTAGCTAGGGCTTTGGGGAATTAACTAGATTAAAATAATTTTTTCAGTCATCACTTACATCATATTGATTTGTAATGAAATGTCCATATGTGTTTATAAACAGAACATGATCCATACCCTGTGCACCTTGTTCATGAATCTCCAATATCTCCTATGTATGGGTATTTCAGTGAGAGTTAAGTCTAATTGAATGATAATTTGCCATAGCATTACAAATTGTGGTTTAACTAGAATTATGTGGAACTTTATATAAAACCCAATCAGACAGTAAAACAGATTTTTAGCCTTAAACCAGAGGTCATCCTTCCACTGAATTTTAATGAGATATTCTGAATCCCTCAGAGGATAGAAATGTCTTTAACCCTTGCATTGAAAATAGGGACTTGCAAATTGCAGTGCTTCAAAATTCCCTAATAAAATGACATCATGGTGACATCAGGAACCAATGTAATTTGATGCCAATTAACCCAATTAATCATAATTAACAGCAGAACAACTTCCCACTAACCTTTCATAAAAAGAAAATAAGAGGATTTTTCCATACGGTGTTACCAGGGCAGAAAAAGTATGTAACAGTGATTAAGGAAAGTCCAGAATCAGAATGTAACTGCTTTTAGAGGGCTTTGTCAGAGAAGTTGTATGAAGAATACTCTTACAGCTGTGGTGCTGAACAGCAATCCCAGAGTTTGGGCTTAATTCCTGATCTTTTCTGTGGACCTGATGAAAGGGTAAACCATACTGTGTATATGTGTTTTCAGTTATGGAATGCATCTGAAAGAAAATTAATCCACTGCATATAAATTATATTTATTTACAATTATAAGCTCATATGTGAATTTATACTGAGTTCTGTAACACTTTTGATGTGAGAAGTTGATTTACTTTTAGCGTCTGTGAGGACCAACTTATTCTGAAGTTCAGAGGAAACCTCCTATGTTTTAGTTTGTGTCCATGGCACCTGGTTTAGTCACAAGCACCACTAAAAAGAGCCTGCATACTTCTTCTTTCACACTCTCTTCCCCTATTTATATACACTGGTGAGATTCCCCTGTATTATCTTCTCCAGGCTTCTCAGCCTTTCCTCAGATGAGAGGTATTTCAGTCCCTTCATCATCTCAGTGGTCCTTTGATGGGTGCTCCATGTATGTCCAGGTACTGAGGAGCCCATAACTGAACACATTTCTCCAGGTGTGGCCTCACCTGTGCTTAGTACAGAGGAAGAATCACCTCCCTTGAACTGCTGGCAACATCTCTAATTCAGCATATGATATCATCAGCCTCCTCTGCCCAAAGGCACATCTAGGGCTGAGTGGCATGAGGCATCGGGGAAATGGCACCATCAGTGCAAGACTCTTGGGACAATCACTCTGGTTAGCATAAATAGCCTTTTCAAATGTTAAAACTCATGGCAAAAATATCTAGTTTGAGCCTCAGTTCTTCTAAATATGGAGCATAAAGAGGCAAAACAATGTCTAGTGAAACTATGAATAGTAATAAGCATCCACCCCATGCCTGCTTTAAATTTATTCAAATCAGCTTTTAAGGTCTTGGGCTGGGTTATATTTGGTTTTGTCAGAATCATTAGTAGACAAATGCAGAGCATTACAGGAAAAGAACTCTATTCTGTCTGTGTGCTCTGCGTGTCAGAGCCATGGAATGCTTTTCTCTTTTTTAGCCTGCAGACCTTTCTTGTGTTTGAGTAGATAAATGTAAATTGGAGATTGAGCAAATAGTGTTAGATATTTTAATGCAGGCAGATATGGTTGCTGCTGGATAAGAGCTTATGCTTCTATTATGTTCTAAATTTGAAAACCGTGGTACAGCAAAATTCTTTTAGAGTTCTTAGAAAAAATAAAATCAGGAAAAAACTTGAGCAGCTCTGAGTTTATGACCAGCAATTTATCATGAAACTCAGATGAAGCCCCTAGAGAATTTTTTTTTTTTTTTTAATAAGAATGGGATAGAAGACTCGAAACATACAAATTCATGAAATTACCCTTTTGGTGTCCTGTATATTGGAAGGAAGACACCCGCCCAGTGGCAGTCCATGCTCTGCAAAGACTTCTGTACCTTCTGAACTTTAAGTGTATAAAAACACCCTCCTACCTGCTTGAAGCTAAACAAACAAATGATATATCATACTGCAGTGGACTGCTAAGGTAGCAGAGCTAGATCTGTGTAAAGCATCTTCGGTGCATACACTGATGCCTGGCACACTGAGAAGCTCATAATGAGCTAATTTATCCAATTTCTTAACCCAGCTAAGTTCAGCACCCTTTAGACTAGATTACTTTCATTACTTAAAGCCAGCCCAAATATGGTTGGCCCAGGTATCTTTTCAACAGATCAGTGAATGTTATAGACATGCTATTTTAACACCTTTTCAAGGTAGTTCATTGAAAATTCACCTTAGATGAGGTTTAGATTACACAGCTGTTTCATGGACCTTCCTCTAAGGTATTTGCAATGGCAGCAGCCCTTCCCAATGATTATCAGCTGGCAATGGGATACTGCACTGGCCAATACATGATGTCACCCTTGACCCCACATTTGTGCCTGATGCCTGGGGCTGTTCCCATTTCATGTCCTCCCCCAACTCCCTGCCTGCCCTGCCCCTCAGTGGGGCAGGGGGACCAGTCCTGGCTGTGGGGTCCTGCCCTGAGCTTCCTGTGGGAAACACCACTGTTCCTGGCCTCTGCTGCAGGGATGTCACTGAGCCATGGCAGTTTTAAGGATTGAGACTTTAAATTAAACTTGGTGAGTTTTGCAGAGTTGGTAGGTTTAGCCAAAAAACCCACAACCTTTCCAGCTTCAAGTGGGTTGCAAAATGGTTCTCACTAGTGTATAAATGTTGTCTTAACAAAACACTGCTTTTTGTCATTCAAATTTAATGTCCTGTATGCATTTTTTTCATGGAATTTTAGCCCCTTGTATTTATATTTATTATTTAAGTGTTCATTTTATCTGTGCTACCCAGAGAAAACCTGAAATATAATAAATTGATGGACAAATTGAATTGAAGATTATATATATACATTCCTATGAGCAACAATTTTACTTTCTTGATCAGTGAGTCGAAATCTCATTTGAAAATTCAAAGAAATGTTCTGGAAAAGTACAAGAGCAGCAGAATACTTTATATAATGTAGGAAAACTCTGGACAGGGCCTAAAAATAACAGGAAAAGAACCAAAGGTACCTTGCTCTTAATCAGTGACTGCTCAAAAGCAAAATGTCTAAAAATTACTCTACTGTTAACAAACTGTGTAAAGATATTTTAATGGAGCAAGGCAAAAAAATCTCAGGCTATGTTTCTTTGTTGATAGGAACACCAAATTGCCATTACATGGCAACTTAAATCGATTCTGGCCTAAAACTTAATTTGTCTTATTTAATAGCTATATGATTTGAATTGTAGAAATATTAATTCTATGTATGGAAACTTTAATTGCTTTTATTCTTTTAAAAATCTATTTAATTTGAGAAAGTGCATGTATATATTGAGGAAAGGATTTTTCTTTTCACACGCGGGAGTTCAAATGTATGTAAATCCCTCAACCTGTGTTTAGTGAAGTAAATTCTTGGTTTACTGTAATGCAAATAAGAGGGGAATGAAATCCATATATCCAGTGAATTACAGTGCTATAATAAACATAATGCTGCTTAGTGTGTGTGCTGAAGAATACCATTTATTTACAACCTGCTATCAGAGCTTTTTGTTGGTCTCACTTTACTGTACATATGAGAGATAGTCCATAGACTCTTCTTGTTTTGTATTTATTGTAATGCACATAAAACTTTACTAAATTTTTATGAGTATACTTTGCTAAGTTTTTTAAAGGTATTGCAATGAATACCAAACAAGTAGAAACAAGCCGGAATTACAGACTTTGCGGGAATTAAGACACTAAACCTACCTTTCACAAATATCCCATGGGTAGAATTTCTAAAAGCGATTCTTGGAATAAGGTACCCAGCTGCTATTGATTTTTCATTAGACACTTAATGGATGTAGTGCTATAGAATGTTTTTTCTATCTTTTATTAAAAAATAAATCTGAGTACAGTATAATGCAGTGACTTTTCCAACTTAGGTCCATGCCCAAGTATTGGTTAAAAAGAAATCACAGCAAATGTTCTTCCAAAAAAAAATGCATAGCATTTGCATCTTTAACTGTCACACAGCGTGTTGATGGTTTATATGTCTGCTGTGTTCTTCAGTGGTCAAAATTAGAAATATTTAGGAACTATTGGCATGGTGACAAGTGTATGAAGAATTTACAACTTTCTAGGTTGATTTTTGATTTTCAAGAGACAGTATTGCTATGAGTTAGGTCTGTTCTTAGTGTCACTTTTTAAGTTTCACAAGATTCTATACTTAAAATACCCCATATATGTCTGCTCAGAGAACAAAACCAAAAAACCCAAAAAGTCACACACAAAAGAACACTCAAAACAAAACAAAATCCAGTGCACCGTGGCCGAACCTAAAACATAGCATCTTACAAGCTCCCCAGGACTGCAGCTGAGACAGGAAATCCTCTGTGTAGATACTTAAGAACTTATCTGCAATTTTGAGCATAACTTCTGTAACGCTGACTTTCAACCTGATACAAAAAGTCCATACAAGTGTGGTGAATGCATTCTGTGTGCTCTGTGGTCACAGATGTCCTGCCAGCAGTTCTCAAGCAAGGGAATTCAAAGCTATCTCAGGTAGATTATGCATCCAGGAGCAATGCCAGCCTCTCTAATATGCTTCCCCTGGCTTTTCTTCCCCACAGACTCAATGAGCTATGAGCCCAAGATTTTATGTAGACCCAAATCGTTAACTCTCCTGTTGTGTAGCTGTTTTGGACTACAGAAAGATCGAATGGCTCAGACAAAGAAGAGGCATTTAATCCACACAATAACCTTAGTAACTCTCCCAGTGTGGATTCTGCACAGCATCGTTAATTATTTCTAAGAATAGATTTGCCCTGAATGTTTATGTAAGGATAAACCTCATGTGTTTGCCATTTCCATGTCACCTTATTTCTATAACAGTTTTTAATTTCTACCACAGAAGAAGAATTACATATAACATAACGACCAGGCTTAGCTATACCAACCATTTCTGTCCGAACAAGTCAGAAGTAATCATAGGCAAATGCATGTTAAGCAGTAGAATCAATAATCAAAACTAAATATCAGCTACTTTGATTTGCTAGAGCTCCTGTCTCCATCATGTTGACACTTCTTTCTACCAATATCCATACAGGTAGTGTGGCAGAAATAGTTTCTGCACTTTAAATTTGCACTTTAGCATGCTGTACACCAATAAAACATGTCAGGATTCCTGAGATTGTGCAGTTTTCACCTTCTTGATGCTTTCTATGTAGAAACACAGAAGTGCAGAGGTCACAGTGCTGCACTGCTGCTGTCCCTTCTGCCAGATGACAGGACCCCCTCCTCCAAGAGGCTCGGCTCCTCAGATACAGTCTTGAGCAGTGGTTCCTCCTGTATCACATCACCCACTGTGCCCTTGTTGTGTTACCTGTCACAGTGCTATATCACTTAGACAAAAACAGACGTTTGAGGGATTTGCCCAATTTCCAAAGTAATATAAGCCATAAATTTCAGTTAAAGATCCAGGAGCCTGGTAGCACGCATTTGGAGAAAGTTTTCCACACCCAGGCCAAGGGTGAATCCCTGTTCTCCTTGTCTTTTCTGACTGGAACCGAAGAACATTGCTGCCTTTCTGCAGATTTAAAGCCAGCTTGTCAGCTCTCATTGCTGTTTTTCAGCTCCACATGGGGAACAGAGTGACTGAGAAAAATCAAGCCGGATTTATGACTAAAACTTACTCATATCATTTAGGGGTGAAATTTCGAATAACATCTCTATGTTAGCAAAAAGCCTAGCAGTGCTGTACTTGCCAGGAAAAAAAAATGGATGAAAACCTTTTACTTTTCTCCTCCACAATAGAACTGCATCCATAATAGAGTGCTTGCCAGTATTAGCTGTACTGAGAGATATATCTATTCCAGTAAACCTTTTACTAGTGTAGGCTAGACATCAATTTCACTCTGCTGAAGCTTAGGAAATCAATGACCACCTGCAAAGACAGGCCCTGGAAATAATCACTGAGAATTATGTTAAATCCTTCTGGAGTTATGAGATTATGGAAGAAACTCAGTCTACATAAAATATGCATATATTCCAGCTCCTGTGGTTGCAGAAATATGGTAAAAAGCACAATGTGGCTATCAAAAGAAAAAGAGCAGACCCTGTAACGTTATGTAAAAACAAGGATGAAGGTTGCTTCCTTGTTCATCTCTTTCTGTTACTGTAGTAAGAGACTGACCCAATGTTTCAAACGAGAATTTGAGGCTGGGTTATAACCGTGATCCTAACTCAGTCCCTCAACCTCATCTGGCCTGCAGATATCACTGAACAGAACAGTATTACCAGCTCATTCCAGGGACAATTGATTCTGTATGAGTGTCTCCAAACCTCACATTCCTGCACAGAGAAAATGTATCAGTGTATACAATGATACTTATGTGTGTGTGTATATATATATATATATGCATAAGTGTGTGTGTATGTGTTTCTGTCCAAGATAAGTGAGAGTGTTGCTGCTCCATGCACCCTGGTACAACCAGTAGTGAGAACAAAGATTGATTTCCAGCATGTACATGCACAGAAAGCATGCATATATGCTATATAAATGCATATATAGTACATAAGTAGATGTACACATATGTCTTCCTGCACATATAAATATATACACACCTACACATATATAGAATCATAGAATTATAGAAATTTTCATATTGGAAAAGACCTTTAAGATCATCAAGTCTAAACATTAACTCACCACTTCCAAGCCCACCACTAACCCATGGCCCCAAGTTCCATACCCACGCATCATTTAAATCCCTCCAGAGACAGAGACTCCATCACTTCCCAGGATAACCTGTTGCAATGCTTGACAAAACTTTTGGTGAAGAGTTTTTCCCTAATATTCAATCTAAACCTCTCCTGGTGCAATTTAGGGCCATTTACTATACACATATGTGTACAAGTCATATACACATACAAATATATGCATGCATACATGTGGTCAGCCACACAGATCAGACACACACTCTGAGCACCCATGCAAACCGACATAGCACCAACAGCTTCATCCTGTTTCCCTCTCTGGCTGGGCAGGATGGAAGTCCACTAATGAACATATGTACACGCATGTACGTACAATGTTTGTGCAGGATCCCTCAAGCATCTGGACTCAGACACTTTGTCTGTTCAGTAGCTGGCCTCTGAATGGCAGTCTCAACAAGTTGCTGATAGAGTGTCACACAGACAGAGTGATTCAGGAGTCAACAGATTCCATAGCTGACATATCTGTGCTCTTACTCCTTGAGATACACAGGCACTCTCACTTAGAGACTGACTCTACCCCCTTGGCTCCCAGGCCACTCAGTGGCTAGACGAGCTTGATCTTCACTAGCGCTTTCACACTTGTGCTCCTTCCACTTGTTGCCACCAGGACACACAGGATGTCCAGCTGGTGGTCTGACTGGCTGCTGGAGCAAGGCCCCCATACACACAGGTGTACACACAGCATGAAGTCCTCACTCAGGGAAGAGGCTGAAGGGAATGCAGTAGGATGCTCTCTGCAGATGTGTGGCCAGACCAGCACACGGAGTAGGAAACTATTTACCCCTACTTGACCTTTTCTGTCCTCTCACCCCTCTTTTTCTGCTTTCATTCCTTCCAAAATCACCTAAACCTTTTCCTTGTCCTGCCTTTGGTTCCTCCCCTAAACATCCCATAACAAGTATGAGCCAGAAACTCTTTTTCCTGCATCCTATATGTCCCACCCCTAGGCAGCCATAGCCCCCCATAATCCAAAAGGTGATACAGGGAGCTTCTTCCAATGACCTGTGGATTTCATGCTTTGGCACTGGGGCTGATGGCTCTGCTGGAACAACTCTGGGAACAGTCCAGACAGGGTGGGCATTCCTTGGGAGTCTCTGATTTGAATTCCTGATGGCCATTGTGCCTCTGTGCTTCTCTGGGCTTGTGCAGATGGATATTTGATGGGCTAATGACCACTGTGATGGGCCAGGAAGTAGCCTGGCAGGGCATTGTTGAGGCCCCCTCCAGTCATTGTCTCTGTGAACTCCTTTGTGGGTGGGTGTGTAGATGGACTTTATCATATAACCCTGCAGGATGGACATAGCACATTAGAATACATTGTATTTAGATTGGAAGAGTAGTGATCTAAACAGACTTTGATTTCTATTGTACTATCCCTTGTCACATATGGCCTCCCATGCTTCTAGTCAAAACCCCATGATTTTAATTCGCTGTGGTACTTTTATGCACTTGGATTTGGCATATTTTTAAAGAAAGCTTATTTAGAGAGAATTTTAAGTAGCTACAGAATGTGAAAAGAGCCAGTAATGACATTAATGAGTATAACAAAAAGTAATGAGGAGTTCTGAGAGAATAATGTAGGGCATAGGGCTTGATCTTTGCCCTTCTTATAAGTGTGAGAGAAGGTTGAGGTGTCTGAGCCTCAGAGTCAGCTTCAGTACTGATCCAACTTGGGGGATTTCTAGGATGAATTTCATTGCAAGCCTGTAACACTAATGAATCACCAAAATAGTATCCTCACCCTCTGTCCAGTGAATATTTAAGAAATTTTCTGGCAAATTACAAATTCTACTCATGATACAAACAAACAAAACTGTGATATTTTTGAAGCTTCTTCCAGACTGTGCACACAGTCTGTTTACTGTATCTTGTCTTTTTCTCTTGAACTTGATACAATGGCAAAAGATTGAGCTTAGTGACATGTTAAATTACACTTACTGGACAATAATTATACTACTGAGAATTTTGAATAAGAACGAATTATCTTTTAACTTTTTGTAGGTGACTAGTATTTGGAGAATGAAAAAGTACCAGGCACACAAAGGATGCTAAGGGTTTGAGAGGGGGGTATAAACTAGAGAAACTTCACAAAGACATACAAGTGTTGTGTAGGAGTGGGAAATAATTATGAACAGACTTTCAAAGCAAGAAGACATCCATAGAAGGTTTGATTGCTGCCCAAGAAGGCAGATGAAAATCAAGAAGGAAATTATATGCAGAGTTTATTATTATTTGTGTTTATATGTTTCTTGAAATAATGACAGTGATTTCAAAATCCGGGGAAAATTTTTTGTAAAGGAAGGGAAAATTTTGTTATCCCATACTGAATATTGGTTAAAATCCCAAGACATCCATGGGAGATTTTTTTCATGGTAAAGGGAATAATGACTCCCCTAAAGGAGTCAACTCAGCCTAGTTTCAGTAAAGCAGCACTGTGAATACAGCAGATGTGCTTTGGCAAGAATAACAGCTGATCTAAAGCACATAAAGTCTGGCTGGTCAAGATGCAAGGCAAATACAGCAAATACACAAGTGCACAAGACACAGTGCAACAACATCTCCCAGTCTGTGGTTTCCACACTTTTACCACTTCCCTTACCCGGGCAAGAGGTAAAAGGTGTGAGTTCCCTGCAGCATCCTCACCAATTTGCCAGGGTAATTCTAATTCAGAGCTAGCTGTGTCTGCAGGCCTCCTATGTCCCTGCTCCCCTGCTCTGACATGGGCCCTGGCCATATCATTGTCACCAACCCAGTTCTGCTCAGATTGTGCCCAGTCAGTGATGATGCTGCCTCTGCTGTGGTGGTCCCACTCCCAGCTCTGACTCCTTCCGGGAGCAGACCTGTGTTTACTGCTCTTTCCTGGCACATCTATATAAGAAAACTAAACAGGACTGGGGCACAGGCTGAACACTGGCACAGAGCTGTCAAGAGTGTTTTAGCATGGTGCATGACACAGGTTCAGTGACTCAAGTTCCTGTCTGGTTGCAGACAGCGTATGTTTTAGTGCATGAACCATTGACCATTTCCACTGGCTTATTTGGAGAAGTTCCCTTTGTAAGTAAGAAAGTTCTGGCCATGCATGTGTAATCAATTCAGGACCCACTGGCCTTGGGGATAGAGAGAGTTTCCTAGCTTAGAGAAACAAGTATGTTTATTTAGTATCTATTGCCCACTGAGGTAAGAAGAGACAGATTTCAGTGGTAACAAGCAGAGACTTAAAGGGAGACTTAAATATGACATTAAGGACATTTGTTTTAAGCTGACATTAATTAGGCAGCGGGTGACCTAAGAAGGTTGTGGAAGGTGTATAAGTGGTGGATTTAGGAAGCAAGTTTGTGAGAAATGCAGGAGTATCTCTCCTACCTCAGCAAAATACAGTGGACTGGTACAGGTTGCCCAGAGAAATTGTGGGTGCCCCATTCCTGGAGATGTTCAGTGCTGGGCTGGATGGGGCTCTGAGCAACCAGGTCTAGTGGAAAGTGTCCCTGCCCATGGCAGGGTGGTGGGAACAAGATGATCTTTAAGGTCCCTTCTAAACCAAACCATTCTGTGATTCTACCATTATAAGACTGTTTTAAAAGGATGCCATTTAAGGCTTTTTTTTTTTTTTTAATACTCTTCTGAATAGGTATAGAATATGCTGCAGAAATAAAAATAGGAGAAGAAAGAGGAGAAGAAAACATATAGAAAAGAACGTACTTGTGAGTGAAGGCAAAAACAAAGAAGTCTTTGAGAAATAAGAAACAGGCACAGCTCAAGGAACAAATCACCATAGCCTAATTAAGAAAGGGAAACACAGAATGTGGGAGGACAGGATTATCCTTGTGACAAAATCTAGGGATAGAAAACTGCTAACTTAAATGAATAAATTTATGCCAATAGTTGAGCATGGGTTGTTCATTAAGGGTTTAATGAAGAACATTTTGCAAGCAGAATTGTAGTGATTCTATTTAAAGCACTCACTTTTTCTACTGTCTATTCTGTCGCCTACTGAAAATTGCACAACTCTGTTCTCCAACACTATTATGAAAAAAGCAATCAACTCAATTGTCTGGGGTGTAATGATGCTGACTACCTCCTTCCAGCATTCAGAGAGAGAGAGAGAAAATAAGATAAATAACCTGAGACAAAAACACAAATCATTAGAATTTTTAATAAACCTTCTCCAACAGAAAGTTGAACACTGTTAGTTATATCTGCCAACTCCTGATCATGGTCCAGCAGACAACACACTGCACAGGGAGCTCAGAGATTTGTGCTCTTCTTCCAGCTCTTATAATCTTGCAGCATAACAGTTTAAACTGGTCATGTGAGCTTCAGATTCGAGTAATACAATGGAGATCATTAAGTAACATATAAATAGTGCTGGAGGTGTAGTATTCTGGGGGAAAAAAAATCCACCAAAATTGAGAGAAACCTTTCTCTGTTCTTGTTCAGATAGGTACAGTGACCTTCCCAAATGAAGTGTTGTGACCTCATGTCTTACATGAGGTCATGAGCCTGAGGGAAATTCAATTGCAGACCTGGGGTTATAAGTCTAGAAATAGAAGCAGGCAAGTATTTCTGGCAAGAGGTTGCAGGAAACTGAACTAGAAGTTATTACTGTCAAGACTGCAGCTAGAACTTCCAGTGTGCACAGAGGCCCAGAGAAAATCTCCAGGCAACCATAGTTTGAAAGCCTTTTAATGCCTCTGTTTCTGGTTCATTCTTAGTTTCAGTTCTCTGATCTCTCCACTTAGGTTTTCCATAGTGTTTTTTCTTTTTTTTTCTTGGCAAACCAGGACTAGTATGGTCTGGATATATGGCTATGCTGGAGATATAAAGAAACTTCAATCTGCCACAGAAAAACTAAGAATAATTACCTGGCTTATAGAAAAGATATCAAATGACAAAAAGCTAGAAAAATTACCACAGTCCAAATCAAAGGCATCACCAGACCTGAAACAATGTATATAAATAAACCTTGTACTACAACAAAGAATTTAAACCCATGCCAACTGTGACTATGTTATGTTTGCCTAGATAGTGCATACACTTCAACCCATCTGATCCTCCTTTCTGCTTATGGACTTTGCATCATGAAATACATTGCTGAATTTGTGATCTGTCTGTCTTGTAGATATAGACAACAGAAAAGCCAAAATGGCTCTCCTATTTGCTCATTTCAGACCAATTCTCAGTATTCACATAGGTTTTGAAATTATAGCTGGGTTTAGGTCTCTTGGGCAGAAAGTTAGCTTGATAACGTACCATGCCAGGAGAGCAACATGGGAACAGAGAAACCCATCTGGGTCAGGTTGGTGCTGTACCTCTGTCTCCAACAGTGGCAAAAGGTGGGAAAACTCATGAACCTGGCAGCTATTTGCATCCATTCCCTTTGTACTTTCCCTTTGTACTCACATTAAGTTGTTGGGGTTTTTTCACTTATTCTTGTTTGGGAGGTACACTGATACTGTCTGCTATCCCTTTGACAGTGAGTTTTAAAAGTTTGCAGCTCTCCATGTGTAGGATTTCACTTTCTGACCTTGAAAGCATTGAACTGCAGATTTCTGGATATGTGATAAAAATCATGACCTGTTTTTACCACTAACGAATACCTTTGTGAACTCTTAGCCATGGTCAGAGTTAAAAGGCTTTCTGTACAGTTATATTTGCTGTCTTGTTTGTTTGTTTGTTTGTTTGGGTTTTTTTTGGATGGGGATATGGCATGCAGCTCAAACTCTTTGTGGGAGCACTATGTAAAGGGTAAAGCACAGTGTTAAAGAAGAGTGTATCACCATCTCTTCCGTAAGAAAATAGAGGAGAAGCAACACATCTACTTAACTGGGACAATTTTGCATGACTGATTCAGAGCAATTCATTTCAATTACTCTGATCATCAGATAAATAGCACATCTGGTAGTGTCTGCAAACTAATCATTAACAGGTGTGAATTGGTGTCTGCAAGCATATATTTCCTACTGTGTGGCCCTTTGTTCACTTCAGGACACTTCTTAATTAGAGACAAGTCTGAACCACAAGCCTTTAGATGTGGATCTGTTCTTTGAACACCCCCAAAATCAACACTTTGTACATCAGGTTGTTATTTGGAGAAAAGATCTATAAAAAAAAAAAATCAGTTTCATGGTTCTGAGCAAGCCTTCATTGCCCAGTTCTGACTTACTGGCATTAGTCTTGGATGTTATCTTCTGTTTACAGCAATAAAGTCATGTATGATTTATATGTTTACAACCCATGGTATTTATAATACAAATAACATCCATCGTTATTGTCAAGAGCACGTAAGTAAAACTTTCCATTACAAATGTAGAACCTTCTACTGTCATTGTTGTTGGATGACAGTTGTCATCATAAGTATTTAGGAATAGGCATCAATAGGCTTTAGGGAAGTCTATATAAAATGGAGAGGGGGGGAGAAAACAGAATTGGGATGTGATAGCATGTGACCTAATAAAAGATAACTGTTACTGTGCCAGCAAATTTGAATGTAGATCATAGAATCATGGAATTGTTTCAGTTAGAAAAGACCTTTGAGATCATCCAACTGTTAAGGTAAAGACAGGATATTTTTCCATTTGAGTCCCTACCCTTTTCTGACCTGCTGCAATGAAATTCCATATCTTGATTTTAGAACTGTGTCCCAAGAACACGTAGCCACATAACAGTGTGCAACCATACACCAAAACAGTGTGGCTATCTTGGCTAACCTGCTTTTAATGTGATTATGTACATTCTTTTCGATTAAGCAGTTAAACCTTAAAATAAATGTAAACCACTAGAATATGTAGGCTTCTGATCTTCATTTAATGAAGTTTTAATATGATCTGAAAATTTAGTTTGCATTAGAACTTATGAGATAAGAAGGTCATGGGGAAAAAAAAAAAAAGTATAGAAATGTTATGTTTTTGTCCTTGTTTGCAAGGCTAGTGTTGCAAAGTACCACCTCTGCAAGAGGTACCAGAGTGGTTGCACCATTTCTCCCTGTGAATATTGATGGGTGTCTTTCTAGCAAGAAATTTACATTACAAGCAAGTATTTTACCCTACTTTATTATTTAATTCTTCTGTAATTATTTTCTGACAAGGTAAAGCAAACTTGGAATTTAAAATTTCATAGATGTTAATTGATTATTGCTGTTTCAAAAAAATTTTTTACTAAGGAAATATACACAGAAAACCTGAAATGGACAAAAAAAGGTCATGGGTCAATATTTAGGGAGAAGACTAAACTGCACAAATAAAATTAATCATGGAAGGAAACATTTTTGCTTGTAGGGCAGGTTAAGCAAAGTACTTTTAAAGCCTGAGAAGAATATCACCTACCAGCTAAACACATGGTGTGTGTAACCCTCTTTAGGCCTTTTGTGATCAATTAGGTATAAATTAAGTCAGGAAACTAAAAGGTAAAAGACACAAACAAGAGAAAAAGAGACCACAACAACTATAATGAAGATCAAAACACTGAAAGGTAAGGTAAGAAACCAAAGACTGAAGAGTAGCTGACACTTCGTAGAGATTTTTTTTTATTTTAACAGAGGTAGCAGTTCGCTAGTCAAACTGGTTAAAAACTCACTCTACTTGTTAAAAAAGCCAGAAAACATGCCAGAGCTTTGGATCTGGTTCTCTCTAGTGTTACATTTTTAGTGTAATGTCTGGCCAACTAGCACCTTCTCCAAAATTACCAGGCGTGGTTCAGGAGTTAGCAGAGACAAAAGATATTTCTCAGTGAGTGGTTTGGATATTTTGACTTTGTTTTAGAAAGTCTGAATGTATACAGACCTGTCCATTCGAACTCAGGGCCAGAAAATAAGTGCTTGCATGTTTAGTTTATCATATAGATGTAGCCACAAGCTGCTTAAACTTCATGCTTATCATAAGGTAGGGAGTGTTGCTGATGTAGAGCAGTGATGCTAGGTGGTTGTGTGGGCTATGAGGCAACCGTGATTATAGTTACTCAACCAGGCAAAATGAGTATAAAACTGCTATTTGGATTCGGGTGCATTTTACACTTACTTTACACTGCTGTAAACGTCTGCTTAATTTCCAGGAAAGTTGGAATGTTGTCTTATGACCCAATAATATGGAGCAAAGACAAACTAAGGGTAGAAGAGTGCTAGAGAAAAGATTCTTGTATTTTTATTCTTCTAAAATCTAAAAGATTTTCAACTCCTTCTTCTTGGAACATTCTGAATACAGATTCAAGTACACTTGTTCAATTAAAAGAGATGAAAACTGTTGTGCTATAACTGGAGACTACTGAAGCTTCACTACTGCACATATGTGAAGCCCCAGGAGATCAGTAACAGTACAAAAAAGTTATAAATTTGCATGAAATTCAGAGCAAGGGGAACTAAAAGTTATTTTTCAAGAAAGTTAAAAGAGGTCAGAAGTTATTAATGCAAATAAATAAACACACATTAATTTAGTGAAAGTTCACACACAAAAAAAAAAAAAAAAAAAAAAGAGATGTTTTTCCCTTCTGTTTTTAGCATACCCAGCTTAACTGTTTTGCAGAGTAAACAGAGTAATGGATTCAGGGCACAGTAACTGAATTTTTTTTCTTCCTGAGGAGAAAACATACTTAGAAGAATACCAGAATAACACAGAAAACAGAGCTCCACGGAACAAATTGAAGAATCCTCTGGCATGCAAAGACTAAAGATGCAATTCCTGTGCAGTGAAAAAACCTTTTCCTGAGGTTCTAAAGTTTGCCCTTGATTATCTTCAGAATGAAAGAGAATGTGTGTATGAGGCAGAGCACATCTTGCACTGCAAGGAGGAGAGTCAGTAATGGGTGGGAAACTACATGATCTAATCTGCAGACTGCACATTTTCAAATGCCACAGTCTCAATTATATTGAATTCAAAGCAAAATTGAAACTGTCCCTGGTTCTGCAAATCCCATCCTATCAGCCTCTATCTGGATTTGCTTGAGGGACCTTCTAAATAAATAATAATAATAAATAAAGGAGTTGGGTTAAGTTATATATATGTTTTTAAAACAGCTATCGTTATTTTGAAGCGAAATGGGGGCTTATGGCACAGACACTCTTTTGTTAAAGTTAATGTACCTTGAAATCTTTCGACTCAGCACAGCAGACTGTCAAAGGCGCTTAAAAAAATAGTCCAATATTCTCCAAAGCTCTTTCTGCAAGAGGGGTCTTGTGTGAAATGATAACAGGCACAACCCCAATATTGTTTACAGAAATACAGCTTTTCACTGAAGAAGCATCACATTGAAACTTGAGGGGAAAAGGAATATAAAATAAGACAAAGACTTTAGTTCATGAGTTTCGGAAGTTAATAAACCTTCAAAATTTTGTCTGCATATTGCATTTTTTCCTGAGTTCATTCAAATAGAGGTCATAGTGTTATGAGTACATTTTTAAAGGTGCCTTCTTCCTATACAAAAAGAATAGTGCTTTCTCTGCTTGGAGATAGAGTTATTTTCCTGTCCCTGGTATTTTGTGCTCCCAAATGTAGGGTTGCCCACCTTCAAACCTCTTTTCCTCTTTTGTTTGCTTGAACTACCTCAGAAACTCAGGAGTATAATTCGGGGAAATAGGTTATTTATATTTGTGCATCTTCATGATGGGATTTTAGCTCCTGGATTGTAATGCAGTGCTGCAGATCTTGCCCATCACAACTCCTTAGCTAATGTTCTGGTGTGGAAACAAAAAATACAGTCATTGCACTATCTCTTTTTCAAAGCATTAATGGTTTTCATTAAATTAGAATTACACCAAAAAGATTGGGCAATTCCAAGGATGGAAGAACATTTAGTGTACATGAGGTTCATAGAGTCTCTCTCAAGGAATTCCATATTGTGTTAGTGCTTAGTGCCAAGTTCTTCAGTCTAGAATGGGAGTGTGTGGGCATCTATGGATTTTTGTGGTCCAAAACAAAGATGCTGACAGAATGTTAAGTACTGCAAAGTTGATATATGACTTTACTTTCCATAAACCTAAATGCTTACATTCCACGTAAGTGCTGTCCGAAGTTGGAAAACAGATGCTCTGAATGTTATCCTTCATCTCTTTATGCTCCAGTTTACTGTATAGTAGTTGTGATAACAAGTATTGGGAGGAAAAGCATATACCAAATTATAGCCACTCAACTGCTCTGAATATGAAGCAGATAGTACAGATTCGTGAATATATTAAAAAACCAAAATTTTAAAAATTATGAGGAACCTTAGGTTTTTATTATTACTGTGATTATACTCCTATTGCATGCAGTAGGAGCCAGAAACTGGAAGACTGAACTCAATTTATGAAGTGCTCTACAAGCACCATCTGAAAGAACGCTGCATAAAAAACACGTATACTGTATGCAGGAGACAAGAAACTGCACAAATATAAACAAAAGTATAGGAAGAAAAGGAAATAAAAGAATACCAATAGGCAACAATCTTAGTATTATTTTCAGCTTATTTACAGAAAGTATTTTTATAAGCATAATGTCAAAAGACAGGTTTGAAGAACGGACTTGAAGGAAAGCAATGATGTTCCTTTGGAGTTTTTCTACCAAGCGTGAACATGAAAGTAACTGCTTGAGAACAAATCAAGTGGGTGATGAGGGGTATTATCAGTAGCTGATTAGAAGCAGGAGACAATCTCTTGTTTCTGAAGGAGAGGTAAAGTGGGATTAGGCTATGAACATAAAACAAATAACATAAATTTGATAGCGAAGTCACAAGCAAACTGTGAACAGAGTAGCGCATGATCAAAGGGTAGGGAAATGCACATAGACAGAAGCATTTAATAACAGAACAGGGGTATTTTTGTTATGTACTCAGTAAGCAGGATGCTCAGTAAGCAGGACCAAAGCTTTGGTTATATGGATAGACAGGTAAAGAATAATATGGCATGTGGAATGAATGTGAGAAAATTAGGGATAGTTTGGATTTAAGAAATCAAACATTTAAAATAATGTTAGAAGTTCAACTCATTAGCAGATTGGTAGTTGTTGAAAAGGAATAGTAGTGACTTGTCTGCAGCTGAGAAATTATTTTAATCATGCTTAGATTGAACTGTTCAGTGAGTGATATCATGGATTTGATATCAAAAGGGACTAGATAGTAATACTGAGACAGATGTGCCATCCAGACAGAGCTGTTTCTTAGAAGTATCTTGCAGATGTTGAGGTTTGGAGTGGGAAGGGGGAATAAATAGGAACAACACTTGAGCATTATGAAAGTTCCCAGAGGAAGATAGGCAGAATGTGAGGGATTTTCTCTGAAGAACAAGCTGAAAGAAATGCTGGAGGCGTACAAGAACTGGAAGGTAAGATGATCATACAAGGAAGAGAAAGGCAACACCTCAGCATAAGGAGCATGAATAATGGTGTTGAAATCAGGCAGCCACATAGGTTTTCTCATGAGGCAGCACACTGATCTCAGTTCTTGGTTAAGAAAAAACTGTTGACTTGGCTAAGAAGAAATTGGTGATCATACATCTATCACCAATGTCATTATATTATCAAAATGCCTGCCCAACATAAAGAAAGTCTATCCAGGAGGAATACATTGCTGAGTTGCTTTCTAAAAGCTTCATAAAAATCATGCCAGTAAGAATATACCATGATATAACAAATAGAATTGAAACTTTGTTTCATTTACTGTAATTATAAATACTGCACTCTTTCAGTGTTGACTCAAGCATACATAATCATAACATCCATTGCTTTAAGAAAATAATGACCTGGATTTCTACTGTGAAAAAGGAATGGAAAGCCTGGTTGATCAGTAGGTGAAACAGTGTCTGAATGATGGCAGTTTATTGGTTTATAGCCTGACAGTTTAATGTAAATCTTCACTGATTTGGTTTTACCTTGGATAGCACAGAAGTTGCTTTGTTATCAGTTTTCCTATTATTGCTCTAGGGATGGTAACTCTGAAGACAGGTTGGATAGAGGAAACAAAACAGAATAGTTTGTAGGACTTCACTCAGGGCCATAAGTGCAGCAGCCCCAGGTCTGACTTTATGGTAACATTCACTGAATGTCCTGAAATTATAGATCCAGTTACAGTGAACTGCAGAAAAGAGAATACAGAAAGCAAGTAAGAACAGAGCTAATGCTTCATCAAGTATGTCTAACCCAGTCACTTGACCTCAGTTGCGTCTATAAGAGATGTCTAGGGAAATGTAAGCTATACTTCTGATCACCCTCTCTGACTGTTTTCTGCTTAGTGGATGACCTGAACCCACTGTGGTTTATATGTTTGGCAACCATACTAGATATTTTTGTCTGAGAATTTATAACTCCTCCCCCGGATTACCTAACAATTTTTGCATGCACAGCATCCTATGATGAGGAATTCCACAAGTCCCTCATCTATGTGAAGAACCAACTTCTTGTTGCTGTAAACCTGGCTCACACTGGGCCCAAATGACTATGCCTCATTAGACAGTGAAAGTCAACATCTTCATTCACTTCAGTCCACTCTTGATTTATAGTCCAATATCATATTCCTTTCCATCAAACGTAATGACATGATCTGCTATGGGCATCTAGCATTTCATAACAAGTCGCTAATTTTAACATGCCATCTCTGAAATGGTAGGCTTATACTAATTAGAATGGTGTTTTCTTCTTTATTTTTATTCTGTTGTTGATGTAAACCATCAAAAGGATAGTTTGAAACTCATCTAGGTTTCCCCTAACATATTAGACTCTGCATTTATTGCACATGGAGCAGAAACTGAAATTTTTTTCATTATGAGTCCCAAAGTCCCTTTTGGTCCATGGATTAGCTTCAGACAGCAGCCACCAAAGACTGCGCTAGTGTTTCATTAAGGGTAGAGGGGATTTTCAGCATTAAAAGTTTGATTTATTTTTTTCCCCAAGCAGTTATGCTGAGGTTCATTGGACAATTGTGGGTTTAGTAACAATAAATTTTAAGCTTTTTTGGAACAAAGGCTTTTTTATTCGACATTTGTTCAGGTTTTATTACAATTGTCTCTTAACTCATCTATTGGGCTACTTGATGCAACTTTAGCAAATTTCTGCTGAAGGCTTCAAACCCTAGGAGCTGAATATTCCAAACAGATACTAATTAGTTAAATATCAAAGATTGTTCTTACCCAACAGTAGGATATATTGCAACACACACAATGTATTTTTGAGCTGATGAACTCTTTCTTCCAGCCAGGAACTGGTAATGATTTCACATTAGCAAGGCTAATTGACATCATGTTTACTTGCTGCAAACACTGATAGATGAACAAACACATTTCAATTCCTAAAAAAGCCTTCTGTGTTTAAAATAGTTTTAAAAGGTTAGAAAGATTTTTTTTTTTCTGGTAGCAGAAATGAGATTCTTAATTTTACAGGTATTATCCACAATTGCACCCCAAGAAAATTTAAATCTGCTAGAAACTCCTGGTTAAAGATGAGGATTTTGATCCTAGAGAATTCTTGAGACCTTGCTATGTTCTCTGGTTTTTAGTACTTTGTTTCAAGTTTGAGCTTCTTATTTACTGTTATTTACTCTTCCTATATAGCTGAGGATTATTTCATCCATATCCCTTAACAGGAAATGAACTGACTCCTTGCTTCTCCATGATGCATATTCAATAATATTTCACACACCAGATTCACTGTAAAGAGAGTTTAGCACTGTTCAGAATATTCAGAATTGCTGTCTGGGTTATAGGACAGAAATTAATACAAACTTCCTGAAAAATCTGAATCATCTCTTTTTGCTTATGTCTGCTTACAAAGTTTGTGTAGATACATTTTGGCATTTTAATTAAAAGTCAACAGCTTTTTCAGTCTAATATCATTCTTTCAGATACTCTTCCATGTTTTTCTCCTCCTCATATTCTGTCCAGCTCCTACACACAACTCACTGTACCCCGTCCTTCTCACCTGATATTAGGTTTTCAGATTTATGAGAGCCATTCTAACTTTCTTACAGATTTTCCATTGTCCTTCCAAGGATATTATTTGGCTTGCAGTGCATTCTTTCACCCTTTGTTACTTACACAATTGATGCTTTTTCTTACCTCTTTTAAATTTCTCTTGGTTCTTTTTAAAGAGTGATGAATTTCTCTATGTTTGTGTCTGGTTTCATACTCTTTTGTTCCATCACATATTTCTTCTACTGTATTTGCTTAGCCTTTTTACAATTTTTCTGTTATATGTATATCTGTAATATAGCTATATTATCACACCATTTTATTGCCATGTAATACAATAATACATAACATTTCTTTTGCTGTGAGGAAACTTAGCTACACAGGCTGAGCTTCATTCATTGACACAGAGTTCCAGTAAAATGCCACTCCCCTTCTCCAGTACAAGACAGACTTTAAAAGGCACCAGTAGTAAACATTTTCCTCATGCTTTTTTCTGGTCATCATTTGCTGCTTTCAAGTCACATCTTGTCCTCCATCACTCACTACTTTACATGGGCCTGATTTCTCTCCCAGTATAAGCAAGACAAACTATTTGTATTGCAGAGATGTTTGGATTGGCAAATGACATCAGCCTTCTTTGTTCTAAATGTTGTGGTGGTCTCTAGTACAGGAAGACTTCTTTTCAGAGGTAGACTATGGTGAATATTAAGCACATAGTCTGACCTCAGCACAGGTTTCTCTTCCTTTCTATAACAAAATGAAACCAGTGATATCCTCCAAAGGTGAAGCACACCTTGGTACTTGACCGAACTGGGACATGAATTATTTATTCAAGGTGAGATTTACATTACTTACAGGTGAGTGACTAAATCAGGGATAATTTTCCACATTTCTGTTCGGAGGAAAGAGGATATAGTCACTAAGATGAATGGAATGCAGGGTGTTATTCATCTGAGTAGATGTAAATAAATCTCTCTTTTGGCATGACACGAATTGTTCTCAAGGCTTCACTGACACTATTGAGTAGATCTCTACTGGTCATCAAAAAATCTAGTCAAATAAGTCAGGTGTAGTGGTCTTTATTTAGCCAGAATGCCTGTGGAAGAGGTAGGAATGAAATGTGTATCCTTAGATTTCAGCCTATATCTCCTATTTAAATACATTATAGTTTATTCTTGGCAATTTTATTCTTGAAAACTGTATGTGAGCTTTCAGATTTATGCAAGGGAAAAAATGGAGTAGAATCTCTTTGCCTATGTCTGTGTCTGCTCAACATGATAACAATAACATTCCCATCACTGATTGTAAGGAATGTCATAGAGCACTCCAGGCATCCACAGATCCAGTATAAGACAAAAGTTGTTATACTTTTGCTTCAATTTTTTTTATTGTTACTTTTATTATTTCCAAGGCTGTCATATGCTCAAAAGGTACATTACAATCACTTAATGATTTAATGGAAATAAGCAAGACAATTCCCTTAGAGCTAGTAAAGCCCCAGGATTAGACAGATTTCTGTCAGGTTATAATAAACCTTCCTAACACCTACTGGGCCCAGTTTCATTCCTCTTCAAAGAATCAGTTAAAATACCACCAATAAAAAGAAAAATTGAAAGAGCTTTTTAATCACTTTGTTTGTCCTTAAAATCATACAAAATATTCTCACGATGACACCAGCTCAGGGAAAAACAACACAAAGGCAAGTCTCTTAAGCATCTTTATTTAAGGGAATTTTAAACAGTGCACACAGAACCAGAATTACTTTACAGGTGTTTCTCATTTAGTTCAAAGCAACAAATTTTGCCCATACATCCCAATTTACACCCACTAGAAAGTGTGTGAATAACTTGATAGTGTGCTGCTGATGCAAGAGTTATTTTTCTTTTCTGAATTTCATGCCATTTGAACAGGGAAGAAGGGCTGTGACTGCAGCAGCAAGTGCCATTTAGTTAAGGTTTTCAGAACTCAAGATGCCCAACCTTTTGTTCCTGGCCACTCTTAAGGGGCTCAGGAGCTGCTGTGGATCCACTTCTCTTTCTGAAGGGCAGGATTGCATCAGCACCCAATGGATTTTATGGTGAGAGGTGAGCTGCACAACAGATTGCTCTGTCTTTTGTTCATTACTTTCTGCTCCTTCTTCTGCATGGTACTTATTCTAGCAAAACATAACCAACAATTGCAGAAGGCTGAGTGCTGAACTGCAACCCCATGCAGATCAATGCAAAATATGACTCTGGTTGCTAATTAGTGCTTAGATCTGAGTACTCCACTTGCTTTTTCATCTTAGCAGTAATAATAGATAGGAAAAAGTGAAGATTTTTGTTCTTTACCTTCATTTCCCATTTTACAAAATGCAGCTGAATCCACCATATAGTTATAGCTACTTTAAAATTTGCTAAGTATGAAATCAACATGTAATGTATTTCCTTGTAAAATTCCCTTAAGTACTGGGTTATTTTAGATTAAGTTTGCCAAATCAGTCTCATGCTGTGACCTCTGAAATGCTGAAGAGATGTCTTGTGTATCCTCTCCGCTTGAATTAAATACTGAGCTTCTTTAAAACATGCATTTCAATTAGTTTTGGAACTAAAAATGCCACCTGTGCTGAATGGTGATGCTGAGGAAATTCCTTTAGTATTCCAGAATTTCTTTGAAAGCCATCTTCTATATGACAGATGGTAAAAGATGGTACATGAACCAAGTGAAATAAATAATGCAAATAAGTGTGGATATGTGCCTTGTGGCTGTCCCTTTTTTTCTGACCAAATTTTTATAACAAAAGCTGTATGTGTCATCAGATGTTAAAAAAAAAAAAAAGAAAAACAACAAAAAAACCCACAATTTTAAACTTTTTTAGATATTCCCAAATAATGAACTTCAGGTGCTCACTGCAAATGAGGTTGATTTTTACCTTGCAAGAACAAGCATGAACTTTATGTCACAGCTTAGCAGTCATTAAATATTGCCCAGAGACCACCATGTGCACCAGAGCACACTTCTGCCAAGAAGGAGAAAGAAAAAGCATGTTAGTCTTTCAAAGCCTGGATGTAGTATGTCTCAATTCTGGAAGGAAGAAAATAAGAAATCAGACAGGAAAAGAATCATCCGGTAGATTGTTTGTTTCATGGCTCCAATGCTACATTGATCTTCTTCGTATTCTCTATTATTCAGAAATAAAAATTGGTACTGCAGTTATTATAACAGTATGTTCCCAGTCATGCAGCACTATCCAGGTATTAGCAATTTATTGGGAAGGCAGTATCATTTACGCATCCGCTGTTCCATTTCTAATTGCCTGACACTTATTTAGTATTGAATGGAAGGACATAGCAGAGATCATTGGAGCAAAACTGCTTTTCTACTCTGCCCCATAAGCTTGCCTGGCTTTCTAAGATATCTGCGAGACAGGCACTCACTCTGTCTCTGCTACTATGTGAATTGAGAAACCCAAGATCCGGAAAGGCACCAATTACTGTATTTTATGGGAATGTATGTTGTTCATTTTTAAGGTGATAGAGGGCAAAGAAAGTCTTTTCCTTTTCGTATACTTCGCTGCCTCTCTCTTATTAATCAGAAAACTTTTTGGCTCCAGCACAGCTTCAAATATATATTTTTAAGGTGCTTTATTCTTATTGATTCTTTTGTGAGTTGGATTCTTTGAGTCCATTAACATAAGAGCCTGCACTGCACTCTCATGTACCGAACTCTGTGCTTCATCATCCCTCTCAAATATCATTCAAAACGTGAGACTGACATGGACTAAGGTCCATATGGTTAGTATTGTATATATCTTCCATTAAAAACAGGATTTCATGGCTAATGTCTGCCTTGAGCATACCGGATCAATTTTAATATCATTATTTCTAGCATATGCCAGGGAGAAGAAAGTCAAATGGGGGAATCAATAAACTACAAAAAGGAAGAAAAATAAAATATATAATTAATATATTCAAAAGCTTTGGGTATCTGGTAAGGGCTTAATATTATTAATCCCCTTGAGTTCAGAACTGCTGGTGTTAATCTTTTTTGGTGAAAGTAATCAACAGCTTCATATGACTGGCACTGCCACTTGCTGTTTGGTGTGTTTGCTTGCTCAGACCATATCCTGAGTAGTCCAGATTAATCTGAGCTTTTTCTCCATGGAAGCTGCACCTAACTAACTGGAAAAGTGTCTAATGGTGAGGGTTGAAAGGATAAGTAATGTTTGCAACAATAACAGAAAGATTTTATATTAAAAACAAAGATAAAATGACAGGTAAACAACTATTAAACCTAAAGTATGCTTTTCACTACAGTTTTCCTTCTCATTTAGTCTTTAAATTTATTTTGCATTATCTGAAATCAGTAATGTCTTTGCAAACTGTGGATTCTAGAATTTCAAACTACTTTTTCTTTGGCTGGATTCCACTTGGCCATGTCTCGTTCACAAGCCCAGGCCTTGAAAAGTCTATCAATAATATATGTTGGCTTTTGTTGTACTAACAGAGTTTAATTTAGTTGGATTAACAGAGGTTGTATTAACATTTAGTTGTATTAACATAGGCTGCAACTCATTCACTAAAAACATACATGTAAAGATGCTATATTCTGGTACACTGGAATTTAAATTCCCTTCTCACTTAGAATATTGTTCATGAAATCATATGCAGTGACAAATTACCAGGAAATTCAACCACTAGAAATGTATGCACTTAGTCTCCTGGTACATAGCAAATTACACATTTAGACTGCATCTTTATCTTTTTGCAACAAGCAAAAGAATTTGGACTTTGTAGGGCACTAGACTCCAGCCCACTGCACCAAAAAGTAAACTCAAGGCTGTTTATACTGTCTTTCCTTCGACAGGCAGGAGGTGCAGTGTCTGGGCAAGTGCTCTTGGTTCCACCCAAATGACGACCTTGTATTTGCAACAGCATCAGTCCTGCTTTGTCCTTTGTTAATGAGCTGTCTTACAACGTTACTAAACACTCTTGTGTGATTTTCTGCTGACCAGTCATTTCCTGTGATAGCTGCCACATCCACTGTCCTGCTTCTACATGTCTGGGTGTGGGAAAAGACATAAGGTGCCCTTTTAGCTCTGAATTATTTGTCCACATAAAACCAATATAACAGAGAAGTAGCTGAGAGACCAAGACAAAAGAATGTTTCATTTGATAGATTATTAATCTATCAAAGATCTCTCTTCAGAATGGATTTCTACTTTGTTACTTCCAGTCTTTTTTTCAGTCTTTTAGAAAAAACAAAACAAAACAAATATTTTTATAAATATAATAATTTCTCCTTCTGCATAAGTTTAAATTTACTACCTCTGCAAAAGGTACTTTCACCTTGAAGTGAGACTTTGATCCTCCTCAGCACAGTTCTCTGTTTTACAGGGATGGGTGACGTGAGTGAGACATGACAAATCACAGTGAGAGTAGCTTTTTATAAATTGGTGACTGTGTAAATGTCAATCTGTAAATGTTTGTTTTTATAGCTGAAACAGTCTCACTTGATTTCGCTCCATCAAATGCAAGTACTTGAAAATTCCACAGGGAAAGCAAAGACATTGCTTATAGCTCATTTCTTCCTTTAAATGTGCTCTAGATATTCAAGCTTTGGAAGTGTCTTTGTTCTTGCATTTTTGTAACGATAGTTTTCCTGAGGGATGTGCCAGTAGTAATCACTGGTGCATCCACACCATAAATTGGAAATGCACATTATTGATTCTGTCAGAATTGTTGATGATAATGCAAAATATTAAGGAAAAAATTGTTTCAGTCTTTTTCTAAAATTAGTTCATCTCCTGTTGCATCAGGAGATGGATTAGGATCTGAATCTAACAATCAGAGAAGACTGTATCAAACAGCAGGTAATGCTGAAGTGTTAGTCCTGTGGTTATAGCCTGGGAATGGAAGGTGAATGGAACTGCTTTATGTCTTTCACTTCTGTGATCCTAGTCAAGTGTGTCTCTGCTTCATGCCCCCATCCATCTACATGTAAGTACAAGTATATATAAGTAAGAGACATCCTGATTAATAAAACTATCTACTTCCAAAATAAGGATGAAAATAAACATAATTTTTGGCTTCTGGTAGCACCTAAAACTGTCAAAGATTACAACTTGGAGAAAATGACTAAATGTTTAAGTTCTCTAAGGCATGTCTGACATGAAAAATGAGACAGACTTAAAAATATGGGTCTTGTTATGCAGTAATATGCTAGTTGTGCATGTGTTTTGACTGTTTTTTCCTGAGACTGTATTTAATTCCAGTTTATTTGAAGCTTTACCTTTGCCTATATAGCTCATAAAATAACTTCTTTTTTTTTATTAAATATTTTCATCTGACAAGTAAAATGGCTATAATGTATTTTTAATTAAGTTTGTGTAGAGGACACTAAAGGAAAGGTTTGTCTGATGAAAGAGAACTGGTACATAGTAGAAGAAAGTTTAGATTTTTGGAAAGATATGCTTAGTTAGAATTGACATTTTAAGGAAAGGTATTGAAATGAACTGGTAAACAACAATGCTATAAATTTGTTGGCCCAAGAGACATTTTTAACTAAATGAACTGCAGCAATGAACTTTGCCTTAGGTTACGTAAAACTTAAAACTTTAAACTTAGATTTAGAAGTTCTTTGCCTTTCTATGACATTGCTAGTTTGTGCTAGAAAAAAATGATATTACAGTTTTCATGATGGGTGCATGGTTGAGAGTGAGTGCTTGATACATACAAACCCAGCAAGGTATGAATAAGAGATAAGATGCTGACCCTGAAATCACTTAAAATATAATTCCTTTGAAAGGCAGATTATCATATATCATGGTACAAAACTAACATGCCTACAAATTTTATGGGGGAATGATATATTCAGTGCCTTCAGATTTTCTGGGATAAATACGTGACTGAAGATATACTTCACACTGTTCTGCCACAGACATCTTTTTACCATCTCTTGGATACACTTGTCTGTTCCAATCAAGAAAAAAGAGTGATTTGTTTGTCTGGCCATCTACTACTTTTTCCTATTGCTACTACTTCCAATCTTTCATTTTTTATGGGTATAACTTTCCTACCTACTAGAGTAAAAATAAGAAAATGTAGTATCAGAGAATAAGGGAATATCCAAGATAAAAAGAAGAAGAAGAAAAAAAAAAAGGTAAATCAACTTGTACTTAAAATCAAGCAACCTTTAAATGGAAATGCATTTAATGGAGGGCAGGAACAATATATTTTATTGGACCATCTGACAAAGCTAAAAATTGGAGAAACTTTCCAACATTAAAGTCTTTTTTCAAGACTAAGAAAGAAGAAGCAGCTTCAAGCAAACCTTGAGATAAAAACAATCATTCCTTGTTTAGCTTAATTCTATAAACAATCCCAATGTGACAGAAAAGTGAGTCACAAGCTTCTGAAAGAGAAATAGATGTCTTAGAAGTAAGTTTAATTTTCCTTTTGAGAAACTGATAATGTGGGGCAGATGAAAAGGTTTTGAGCAGGACTGTGATAATTGAGGCAGTCAGGAGCTGGTGGCTCTGTGCTGGTGGGTGGAAGTGACTCATGGAGCATAATTAGTTCCACTGTTCATAGAGCAACTTGCTGTGATAGTTACTAATGTTTTGGTTCTTGATTAAGCTCAGTGAGGTAGAATCAGTGAAGTCAACAATATTTCCAAGATTTTCACAGGACTTGAGGATTTGGTAGCCGACATCCACAAGAATGGCCAAATCAGAAGTGTATGAATTTTGTTAAAGATGGCAAAACTCATTCAGAGAACGACTTCTTCATGTCTGGTCTTTTAATGCTCAACTGACAAGGATGTATTCTGTGGCAAAGTTCTGACCAATACATATCTTAGCTACCTATTGGTTCTAAAAAAGCCTACAGGAAAGTAACTATGAAAATAGAAAGAAAAAAAAAAAAAGCTAACCAATAGCCAATATTGATCATTTGCCTTGGAAGAGGACTTATCCTTATTTTAAACAGGCAGCTCTGATTATGATACTTTGCAGCTTACAAAGAAAGGAGCTCAGCCAATGGTTGCCTTATCAGTGTTTGAGCTCTGACTGTACTGGATATTTAGAGGATTTTTTTGCAAGCTCCAGAATGGAAAGTCAAAGCAGGCTCAGGAACTTCTATTCAAGATCAAACACATAGCAAGAAAAAGATGATAGATGTTAGAGATCCTTTACCAATTAAATATTAAATAATCAACTACACTGGATAAGGCCATGGATTTACCCGGACCTATATTCAACCTTTGACAGCTTCAAGCAATAGATGCCTGCGACAGCAATTTGAGACTTGAGTGTGTGCTGACTGGCAGCACTGTCTGCTCATAAACAGAGAAAATGAATGTTAACCCACACCAAGTTATAAACCTGCTAGCTTCACATCATCTTCTATAAACCAGTGTTGAATCTTGCATTTGCAAAATGTTAGTAATATTAATTTAACTGCAAAAATGTTGATGGAAAATGTATTCTATGTGACAGCTTCTTAACGGAGAATAAATGCTTCATTAATCTTAGACATTTCATGCTAAGAATATTATTGAAATCAGACAGAATGATGAGTAACATTGTAGGGAGCACAGATTGCTACATGCAGGAATGCTTTCTCCCATTAGGCTCCCTCCATACTGTTCAAGTCACTTCTTTTGTTCCTCAGGCTGCAGGCTGAGCATGCTGCTCTACCCCTGTTCCACAGATCCTGATTTAATTAAAAGAAGACAGATGGAGTGGAGCACATTAGTATGTGTTATCCTGAGTGCCTTTGGTCATCTCAGATAAAAAACGTGAAAGAAGAAGGGGAAAGAATCTTGAAACCAACATTAAATATTATAGATAAGAGTAAGTCTAATCACAGCACTTGACGGTATTCCCCTACATACTCTGTTCGATTGTTAGCTGTATTTTTACCTTCTAAAGCTGAGCAGGTATAAAAAGGATGTTGAAAGTTTACACTATTTTGTTGTGAAGATAATTTAATATATAATGGAAGAATATAACAGAATAACCTATTGTGTCAAGCTGTGTGAATGTTATGAGCGTAAATGATAATATGAAAAAGGAAAACTTGGTTGCAAGTTCTGAGTCTGAGAACAAAATAGATCTGTTCTTTACTAATATTCAAACAATGAGTGTTTTTAAGTAATTAGTGTTTAAAAAGTATTTTTTCTCAGCTCCATGCATCTAGTCAGTCCAGTTAAAATTTTCTCTTTTAAGCAATACAAATTGGTGTCCTTTTACTTGATTGGAAAGTTCTTCCTGAGATTTATATATGGTTGCTAAATGGGAACTAGAATATCAGAAAAAAAACCCAAAAACAACAAAACAAACAAAAAAAAATAATAGAGTGAATCTAGAAATGTTGCATTTGAGATTGGTAGTGGGAGGATAATTAGCTCAGGCTTTTCCCAGTATCTCAATATTAGTATTTCACAAGGTCTTCCATCAGAAACTTTAAACTAGCTGACTAAACTCTTTTCTCACCATGAGGTGAAATGAAGTCATGTTCTTGTTTCAATCCATTTTTATCACAACCCCAAATTAATTCCTGGGTTGGTAAAAAAATACAGACTTTCATAAGTAAACACTCTCGGTTCACACTGAGTTTGTTAACTAAGGGTTTATTTGTGTCTGCTAACAGCTGTATAGAGGTATACGGAAAAGAAATGCTGAACCAGCAATCTCTAACATCATTAAATAAATAAAACATACACTATAGGAAAAGAAGAGATAAAACCAAGGAGAAACACTCATCATTCCTATTACTCATAAAATCTTTTGAGGCTACCCTATTTATCATGACTCTTTAATTTAAAAAATGTTGTTTTATAGACTAGACCAACAGAGTTCTAGTTCTGATGGGGAGATCTCTGAGTACAAAAGCAAAAAAAATAGGTTTTAAAACCATATGATCTGGCATGCTACCATATTTCTAGTTCTCTTGAAAGATATTCTCATTTCCTAAATTTGTACCCCATGTATACATCCATTGAGAATTCATGCTTCAGAGTAGGCTCCTTAATTTTAGCTTATGGATAAGCATTTTTAAAGTTCCATAAACATCAATAGGTTTAAATTAATCTGCATAACCTACTGCAGTTCTATCGATCTGTTTCTAAAATTCAGGACTAGCCTGAACGATAAGGCTCCAAAATTAAAATACTGTGCCTTAATGTTGAATATGAACTATGCTGCATGAGGAAACCTATAATTTTAAAGTATAACTTTGCAGACAGTATTATTTCAGGCTAGGCTCATTTGTAGAGCAATAGTCTCTTTGTCTCTTTTAGCTGGTGTTAAAAAATGTTTTCACTCAAAACGTCTGCTCTGCGACTCATGATATACACATGTTAAGTACTGAAGCTATAACTCAGAGAGCACTTTATCTTTCCCTGCTCCACTCCTGGCTCCATTTTCTTAAGTATTTCACATACTGACCAAAGTTAATCATGTTCATTGTCAAATTGTTGAGAACCTTGCCATGGTTTCATTTTTTTTCTCTATAAATTATGAGACTTTAATGATGAGATATGGAAATCATATGGCTTCTATTCAAATCAAGAAGCTGATAAAAAAGAATATATCTTATTAGGTAGACATTAAAATGGTTTCCTGCATTTCACAGCTTGACTACTCTGACTTTCACCTCTCGTAAAACAATGAAAGGATTCAAACTGGACACGGAAAGCAAAGGAACAAAAAGATGTCTACTTACTGTTTTCAACAGTGCAATTAGCCTCTTTAATTGCCTATATTCTGTGATTTAAGCAAACTCTAGGAATCTTCAGGGAGATAAACATTAGCTATTTCTGAAACAGTTAAGTGAATCTAAGAAGAGAAGGCTAAATACAAACAAACATTCAAGGGTATTTTTCCCAAAATTCAGACATAGCAAACACTGTTCACCTTCAAATCAACAAAAAGCAAAGCCATATATTCACTGTTGTGTTTAGTGAGAGTTTTGCAGTGAAATCTGTCTATCAGAGGATGTATCTCTCTTGTCTTAATCTTTTAATTTCACTCTCCCCTTATACTCTTTCAGAACAAAAGTCAAACTAATTCAATGGATAGATGTTTCCTGGTGTCTTTGTCTACCACTCCTCGAGGTTTAGCGCAGAATGTTGCCAGCCCTACATGGTGACAAGTATTATGATAACTTGTTATTTTACCAGAAGGTAATGTTTCAGACCTATTAATATGTGATATATCTAAAATATATTCTCAAAAGAATGTGCCGATTCTTAGCTAGACACTTATGACACATTCATAAAGCGTGTTTGCTGATCTTTCTTTGGCAGGTGCATCCTCCCATATTTCCCCAATATGTTCCATTGTTTACAGTCTTGCAACCAGCTTGTTGACAACAGATATTTTCTGCTATTGTGGCTTCATGAAGTTAAGTGGAGTTCTTGCTAATTCTCTCACTAGTTAATTTTCAGGCACAAGTATAACTTGCAATTACCCCCTTTTCTATGCACCAAGTTTATCCATTTTTAAGTAAAGTTTAATTCCATGCTTTACTGGCTTTTCATGGACTTTGAATGTGCTGGTTCCTTTTTTTCCCATATCCCAAATCATTTCATCATTCTTTGACAGTCAGTTTAATTAACCCACAGGCATTTAGATTTTGCAATGTAATGTGTGTCAGCTTTGGGTTAGGTTTTGGCTTGGGATATTCATCAAACTTTTTGTAATACAGTAATTTTTCCCCTTTCATTTCAGATAACACATAATTTAATAGATTGCAAGTCCAGAAAGAACTATTGTGATCACCTTACGTAACCTCTCAAACAAATCAGTACAACGAATGTCATCCAGAGTTTTATCCACCCATCCATTTATTTTAAGTGTAACTCTATGCAAATGCCTCTGAAATAAATGAGTCACATCTCCTTCATCCTGTGTTTTCAGGACACTCTGCAAGCTTGTTGGTTTTTTTTTTTGTGCCCTATTCAGGAATTTTCTCTTTTTCTCCAATCTAATTGTGCCCCCATTGTAGGTGGTGGCTACGAATCAGAAATACATGGATAAAAACAAGCAATGTGTAATCCCGACTTGATCGTGTGTCTGAACAATGGAATTTGTTATATTTCACTTTAATAGCAGTGTTTATTTTCTTACACAAGCTCTGAAAAGCAAACTTTCTTTGCAGTTTGTGTTTTCATCATGAAATACTGACCAAAGATACCAGCCTCATGAGACATCGTGACTCAGTTAAGTTGAAATCTGTAGATGTGAATAAGTTTAAGGGCAGAGAATTTTCAAGTAATGGATTCATGTGGCAATGAAGGTGTTAAAGCTAAAAGGTTTTTAAAATATGTGTACTCTGACAGGAGTGGGGAACATGCTGAATCACTTACAATGATGAATATTTAAAAATAGGGCACAGATGTCTAATTTAAATACAGAAATTTTCTTGGCATCTTACTACTTGTTACTACATTTTTTTAACATGTATTTTATTCACACATTCAAATTTACTTGCTCTGATTTGCTTTGTCAACTGCAGGAGGCTGACTGATAATCCACACTTTGAAAGCTGCCAATGCCTCTCAAACAAATGTGAAATTTAAGTTTGCAGTGTGGACTTCAAAATTGTTCAAAACTTTTAGTTGCTTTGTCATTAAGTTTGGTGGGTGAAAGTGCCTTTCTGATGGATGAGAAAGAAGAGTTAGAGGGTGAAATCCTGGCGCCTTTGATATCATGACAGACCTCCCATTGACTGTAATGGGGCCAGAAGTTCACCTGCTGTTATCTGCTTAGCTATCTGTCTGTACATTTTTAATGTACTCAGGAAAGTGGAATCTGAACGCTAGTTTAAAGCTGGGATATGGAAATACCTCTTCTTCCTAAGTGACTCAATTGATTCTGCAGTCTGGAAGATGTGAGAAGCTGCTAATCCTTTTCAAAGTAGCTTCAAATAATGAGATATAAAGAGCAATATAGTATTCAAGCAATCTATTTGTAATCTGATTAATTTTTCTTCACAGATTGATTTTAAATAGTTTATACCCTCTAAGAAAGAAGGTAAAATAATTTTACAGAGGAATTAATTTTTGAAAAAACAGATGTTTTCTTGCACAAGATTTTCATTCTAGTTAAAATTTTTGATGTAAAAAAAGATTAAAATTGTCTTCAGCTATGTTTTGCTATCTTTTTCACCCTTTTTTGCAGAACATTTTAAAGAAAAGAAAATAATTTATACCTCATCTTCTTAAACAACAACTGAAAATCAGTTTTTAAGTTAGATTAGTTATTCTCTCAAAACCCCATATTCCTGTAGTGCTTTCAAATTCCTAAGAAAATTAACAAAAATAAAAAGCAAACAAACCCCCAACAAAACAAACAAACAAATAATAAAAGAAAGTTTGGAAGTTTTTACCTAGTACTAAGATTTGGTATACTTATGATCTAGGTATTCATATGCATTTAAAAACAAAACAGTAAGACTTTTAGTTCACTATACTATAATCAAAATGACCAAATTTCTTCTAAAGAGTCTATCAATTCATTTTTTCTTTATCATCTAAATATTAAGTACTACATGTAGTAGGTCCATCAAGGTAGTTTTCATGAAGCCTTTTTTTATGCCTAGTGTACACAGCTATTATTATATTAATTTCTCTAGCACGTTAAACTGAATTGTATTTAGCTCATCCACACACTGCAGGAATCATGGAAAATTCAGTGCCATGGATCATACAACAAGTAAGAAGAGTTGGCTATCACATTTGGTTTTAGAACCAGAATCTATGAATCTTCATTTGTTCAGTGCCTTCCACCTAACAGAAAAGTGTAGGTTTGTTTTCACTAAAATGTGTCCTTCTATTGAACACTACTGCCAGATATATAAGTATTAATAAAATAGCTCTGTGAATGCCTTGGAGAATTACTTGAAGGAAAGAAACCAATGAAATGACATTGGAAGGTGTCTGTATAAAACGACAGGTATGTTCCTGACCCATCAGCAGTGGCAGACTCAGGTAAATGTGATGGGTGTGCTGAGCCTCCTTCCTGAAGGTCAACTCAAAGGCTTAATTTAATGGCTTTTATTTTGGTTTGGTTTGGGTTTTTTTCGCTAGATAATATGGGCTGCAAGTGAAGGCGTTTCTGCTGTCCATAATTCACCATCTTCTTAACCATTAATGTGTTCTCAAAAAATGCAATGACTCTGAGCTTGGTTGAGCACTTGATGCACACAAATACATTTTGGCCTTGCTCTGGCAACTGCTTGCTTTCCATTATACTCAAAACATTCTTTGTAGCTTTTTTAGAAGTTGGTTTACTAGAGAAACTTGTGTAGATGGTTCCATCTCTGGTGATTACTATTTGCCTATTTGCAGTCATGAACCAACTGCACTATCTCAACCCGCGTTCCATGCAGGCTGCAAAGCTGGGTCTTTATTTATTTAACTGCTAATTCTCGTAAAATGACTCCCCTGGATGCCTATCAAGTGATAGTCATTAACATGAGTAATGCATGTAGAAAATATAATGTGCACTTGAAGTTATACACTCTTTAATTAAATATCAGCATATAAAATGGACAATGAACTATTAATTTTTTTGCCATTATGAGCTTTGCAGTTGATATTGTAAACAAAATGCTAAAACACATCTTCCAGCAGGGAAACAAGGAACATTACTTCTGTTTATGAACTTTGTCTATTTAATTTGTTCATGGGCTTACTTTCAAAAATAAAGCAGTTGTAAAATTAATAAATTACATGTATTTTTTATTGAAAAGTTTATAACTATAGACATCAAGTAACATGTAATATTTATTATCTGATAGCTAATAAGATGCAGAGAATGAGAGAGAGAGAGAGAGAAAAACACAATATGCATCCTATTTTAAGGATAATAAAATAATTGAAGTAATAAAAATATGCCTTTGGATATGAACTTCCAGAAAAAGTGCTAAAATCTGTGTCACATAAGGTAATTATGACCTGCTGGCAAGGTGAAAGGTCATCAGTTCAATTTCTTATGGAGATATTTGCGATTTGAAAGTCTGAAATTATAAGTTTACCTCTATCACCAGCAACATATTGTGTTTGGTTTCAGAACTTGTTTCCCTGGGGTGCTATTGTAATACATAGGGGTATTTATATAGCATATAAGTAAAGATATTTTTTCTTTATTATGGATTTTTCTAGAATACTATTAATTGACAGGGATAAATTCCATTAGCAGAACTCATTATTTTTAAAATTTTAATTTATTTACACTGAGCATACCTCCTCCTCAGATGATTAGCTGCACTATTAGTAATAGTAATTCCTCTTTGCTTTCGCTTTATTAAGACAGCTAATTCAATTTTGTATGGGGATGAGCACTATCACATGGGTTGAAAAATAGATAAAGTATGTGCCAATGAAACTGTACTGGGGGCTACATCTGGGATCAATTCTACTGTGTTTCATATTAGGGGTGATATAAAATGTGCATTATTATTCATAAGTTATTAAGTAAGGCGTTGACTTATATAGAGTGGACATAAATAATACACAGAAAATGTATGTTAATTTTGTTGCTACATTCTGTAAAGACCAGCATTTAATTAAATCTCTTTCACATTTCTTAAAAGAAGAAGAGAATTAAAATGTTGAAATGTAACTGAAGGAAACAGTTTAAACATTTTTTCTGTGAGTTTTTGAACTGTTTAATACTCTGGTGTTCAGTAAAGGCACTCAAAGGATACCCAAGAGCAGCCACAGTAAACACCCTTTATACTATAAAAAGATCAAAAATCTGCGGAGTTGGGTGAGTTATGTGTTTTTAGATAGAAATTTCATGTTACTCTATGCAAAATAGTTTGCCAGTTCACATTTAAGGTGATTTACTTATACTTGATTTCTTTGAGAAATCTACTTTGGGTTGACTGTGACATGGGCTTTCTACACCCAATAACATGCACATGGGAAATGTGAAGCTTTCTTGAGTCTAAAAATCTGTCACACAATCATCTATCTGTAATGTTATTCTGTACGGATTTCTTCATGAATTATATATGGGTTAAAAGAGTTTGCCATAAATAGTGGGTTCACAGAAAGGACAGGATGAACATTTGAACTCATTGGTAAAAGGGGGAAGCCATTTTTTACTTTCTCCTCTCAAGGTGCAGTCACCCATCTAATGCAGCTGGCTACAAATGTAACATTAGTTCTACATTAAAATTCAATAAACCTTTCTCGTAGATTCCCAAACAGGTCTCAGATATTGCACAGACAGGCACTACAAGGCTGCCACCACAGCTCTTTCCAAGCACTGTGAGGAAGTGGGTAACACCATGTCTTTGCTTGACTTATGTAAGTCAGGTAAAAAAACAATAGAATTGTTGTTTAACCCTGTGACAATCATTTAACCTTGTGAGGGTTCTTTCCTTGTTTTTGTTAATTTTTTCCTTTTTTTTTTTTTATCCTTCATACATTTGGGGTTTTTTTGAGAAACAAAATGCATTTGAGAATGTTGAAAAGAGAATTAAAATATTTTTTCCCAGTGCTATGAGGAATGTCCACAAACACAAGTGTGAAATGGCAATTAATCATACAATTAGTGGATAAGCAGTCTGTGTGGGAGTGAAAAAGGGAGTTAATTCTAGTTTTATTTCCAGTGCCATCAGATATCAGGAGAGGCACCACTATAGTTTGAGTCATATGAGCACAAAAAAAGTTTTATCTGTGCATATTTATTAAAATGTGCATGTATTTTGTAAGAAAAGATTGAGAAACAAAGAACTGTAGCCCTCCAGACAAAGTAAAGAAAACAAGTACACCCCAAATCAGCTAAAGATGTTGCTGCACAATACAGTTCCCAGGCAAATGACATGGGTTTTACTGCTGGACAATGCCATTACAGTGAGAAAAGAAATAGAAATGATAGGTTTCTTATGTGGATGCAATATAAATAAATGCAAGCTTCCTAGTAAAACAGTTCTTTGAAGGATCCAAAGTGGGTAAAGAGTATAAAATGATATGAGGTTAAGATGCTTATAACGAGACAGTTTTTGTTAGTTCCTCTGGCTTAAGCTCTCTGAAGAAACAGTAGTTTTCAGGGATGATTAGTTATGCTTTCTGAAGAGAATAGACACATCATTTTCTTACAATATTTTGATACTAATGCATGTAAATGTATCTGAAATGAACTGTGAAAAGATAAAGAGTGATTGTATTCTTCTCCCATAGTTTTCTAAATATCACCTTTGAGGACTCTGACTGTGCATTATCTCTCTGAATTGTTTCTTTCTGTCAATCTACATTGCTAAGATTGTTTTGCTAATTCCAGAAATCTTAAATTCATTGTTTATTCAGAACCATGCGCACCATTTTTACATACCATGATCTCTTAGTCATGGCAATTTTAAATAGCTAGTTGCTTGTCTCAGGTTTCAGAAAACAGTGAAATACTATTTTGCTTTAGCATATCATTAAGGATTGACTCTGTAAGCACTTTTTTGTGTACTTAACTGCTCAACTGGATAGCAGACTTCAGAGGAGTTATCCTTATGACTTATTGTACTGATGTGATTTTGTTTTTGTCTTTCTCTATTCTCACAGAAAGCTTACTTGTCAAAAAAACCCTACATATCTCAGAATATGCTGAATTTGACTTGGTTCAACTAGGTATAAAAAGAACAGGTTTTTATTTTCCCAGAATGATTTAGCAAACGGCAAATAATGAATAAATAACCTAAACGTTGTCATTTCTGAAATGTTGTTCATCTGAAAGGTTTAAGTAGTTCTGAAGTGCATTTTTTTTATGAAAATACTAAAGCTTATTATAAACATTTAGTTGAAATAGTTTGAGGGGATTTTACTGGCTTATAAAACTGTGATGAACTTGTTCAGTGAAAACAAAACATTTTGACTGACTCTATATGTCATTTCTCAAAGAATCTGAAAAGGAACAAACAAGTGACCAGCTATTCTTCCTAGTTATTTTTTCTTCCTAGTTAATTTTTCTTTTCTTGTTACTATAAGCATTTTACATTTCTCATAATGTAGTTGGTTTTATAATGTGGTGGTCAGATATTAATTTCATATTAACAGGATACTGAATATTTAAAATATAACACTGGGGAATAGAATTAAAGTTAAATATTTCTATGCTTATAAGAATATTTGCTCAATAAAATTATCATACATATTATTAAATATAATAAGTGTAATTTTTTTAGAATTTTTGTTGAATGTAAGGCGTGGAGATCACTTGTATGTGTATTTCATAATTTAACCTAATTATTGATGTTTCAATCTATTGCTGCATCATTTGTGCAAATCTCTACTTAATTTAATTCAGATGTAACTTAGCTCTTACTTTTTACAGTCATTTGATGTGCAAACTATGAAGAAAATGCCAACATGTATTGATTTATTACCAAATATAGCCTCTAGCAAAATTTTAAATTTCACATTAAACTTTTTTTATTGGGTTTGCTTTTTTCTTGGAAAATTATCTTGTCATATCCTATCTGGCACTAGCTTAAAGCACAGAGGACTTCAGGAGCTGCAAGGAAAATTCAGCTGTGTTATCTTTTTTGTTCTGTCTTTCTGCCTTTTCTTTTTCTATTCATAGTGTATACACCAAGATTATTTTTCATTAATTTGAGACCATTTATGAAGCAAGAACAAAGTTGTTCATATGCACAAAAATTTTAAAAGCTTTGTACTAAGTCAGTAGGTTTATGCTGTTATGTTTAAATGACAACATATAATTCCCAGGAAAATAGCATGGTGTGTCAAGCAACTCCTGGCAAAAGGGTTCTGCAAGACATTGAGTTCTTTTTTCTCAGCAAGAAACTTGTCAAACCCTTGAGACTCCTAAATTATATTTTCTCTAATCTACAAGAGTAGTTGTTGCTCTTGTTTTTTTAAATAGAGATTACTTTCCAAGTAGGTTTATAAATATCCCCAGTGTCTCAGTCATCTACGAAACACACATAGATCTTTAGGCAAGATGTTTAACATCACTGTGCTGCTTTAGCTATTACACAGGTGCATGCCAGCTGTGGGTGAAAATGCTGGCAAAAAAGTGCTCAGTGATCCAGCTGGACCAGAATTCTTCCCCCTCACTGACCTCACTACAAATTCCTGAGGGGTAGCACCATCTAGACCATGACAACACACACTGAATATATGGGTAATGAACATATTGACATTTCAGGAAGAGACTGAACCATTATTTTGCACTTTACAGAAAGGATGCCAGTAAAAGTGGAACAGGGATTAAAAAAAAAAAAAAAAGTCAAATAAACAGTTTAGAATTCAAGGAGAACCCGCCTAAGGCATGTGGCCTATAGAGTGACTTGAAGCATTCTTCTGCTCATAGTTCTAACATTGAGGGCCCAAATCACTGGCTTATCTTTCCTTCCAAAGCTACAGAGGTAACGACACCTTCTAAATACCAAATAGTTGTTTTGCAAGTCATGAATGACCAGTAATTTAGATTCTAAAACTGTGGATGTGGCCCGAATGAATACAGTGAGGAACATGTAAAAGACTCCCTTCCAGCAGATTAGGAAGCTACAAGGTTTAATGCACTCATAGGAATTCTTCACAGCAGTTACAGGCAGTAATTCATCTCACTTAATTTTCATCACAGAAAAGAATAAGTAGAAATAATCTACTTAAACTAATCATCTAAGTCTTCTTTTTAGGAAATGGTGAGACTGTCTCCTTGAGAGGATAAATCCTAGTTTCAGTCCCATATATTAGGTTGGGAATGGTTACTCAAGGGCTCAAATAAGCAACCCAGACATTTAATTTAAGTAAGATAATCTGGACAGCTTTCCTCTCCAAAGCACACAAGAGACCTTGGTTCTCTCTAAGTTTTATTTAGCCAAGCATTGGTGAGGATATTTTTCTACCTTTTTTTTGTTCCACTCTTTTTGTAAGAAATGTGTTGCCTTGAAGCCTGGCACATAGTTTTTGTAGAAATTTGCTCATGTGTAAGATTTGAAACTTTTATTTCTGTTTTGTAATAAGTAATATGGTTTTACTCTATGTTCAAAATACTGGTGACATTGCAACTTCTAATTAAACATCCTACATCTTTGCTTTCTGTTTCAGAGCAGTAGTCTGCAAAGTTTTTGGGAAAGCAAAGGGTGTTTTGGACATATCTGTCTAACAGTTATGATGTCATGGTACAGGAAAGCAGACAAATGAGATTCACTATAACTTAAAAGCTTATTGACTTCCAAGGAGGTGGAATAGGTTGCGAGGATAAAAGACAAAATCTGGAAACTGTGGGGAAGTAGGGGTTAAAAGAAGGAGGTGTATCTGAGCACCTCAGAAAACTGTGAGAAGTTAAAAAGAAATTTCAGAAACTATTTGAAAGGATATAATACCAGGGGATTTGGAAAAGATTAGCTTGACCAAAGACAACCAGTATTGGAAAGGAGTGCTATGCTTCACTGCCCTGTAATTCCTTGTGACTGCTACGGCTGGAGAAGGCCACAGGATAGTATATATGGTGCTTAGATTATCAGTAAATACCTGACAGTGCCATTAAAAGTTTATGTGTATAGTGTTGAGCCATGACACAAATTACTGTCTTGTCAGATTATGAGACTGGGTAAAATAAGGAATAAAGAAAACAAAACAGTCAAGGACTAGCTAAAGGCATCAGGAATGCAGAAATTACACATTCCTACTTCTGTCTTTGTTTTATGTGAGAGACACAGGGGATGATGGTGCCTGGTGGGAGTAATATCTTCAAGCCAGCAAGTTTCTTAATGCTCAGAAAGAGAACAATGGGGGACAGGACCACTGGATTCAAAGACAATGGAAATTCACTGCATATGAATAAAAAACTATATGCCTCAGTGCAATGGATGTGAAAGAGGCCAGTTTCCAGTGCTGAGCATTACACAGTGAATCTGATTTCCATACTTATAATCCCACTATAGGATGTATAAATGGTAATTCTCTGAAGGAATTTCCATGTTCTCCTGTTTCACATGTCTTTTTTGATACCTGTATTCTTTCCCCATAATGAATTTTGTTAAATTTTTTTTCTTCAATTGTAACCAGAATGTTTCCTAAAGGGGATTTAATCCAAATGGTGAATTTCTAAATATATTAAAGAACTAGTTTTGCACTTCAAGAAACACTGTTTGAAAATAAATAAAATTGTCTAATCAGAGTTGGAGCTGATGGACTGTAGCTAAAACAGAATATTTTTAAAAGATTTGCACAGATTTTATCTTTTGTCTTTTTGGTCTAAGTAAGTAGTTGCAGGCTGGATGACTGTTTCAAAATAAAGTTATAAGAATACCAAAACATGAATGAGTAATAAAGCAAACAGCAATCTCTAAAATGCACACAATTTAGACAAGAGCACGTCTGCATTGTTCTCGATAAATATTTCTAGCTCCTCTTTCCTGTGTTTTCTTCTTCCCTCCAAAAGTCACAGGACTGGCTTTTCACAGCCACACCTAGATCTCAGGTTGCCTATTCGATTGAAATGCTATGATATAAAAAAGAAAAAGCAAACTGATAAGCACTATTCTTTTTCTGCTTTAGCCATTGTTGTTTCTGTGTGGTTTTATAACCACATGGAAAACTGAGATTCAGGTTTCGCAGTGAGAAAATTTGATCATTCAAGGATACACAGAAATAGCATCAGAACACAGCAGAAAACAGTTCTCTGGAAATGCAGTTTCTGAATGTTACTTTTGCTGTTTTACTCTGTTTTCATCACTTTTTTTTTTAGATTCTGTTAATTTAGAGAAACACAATACTACTAAAAATAATGCAAATATTTTTGAATTACTGTGGTTTTTTTTAAGAAATACAAGCATTTTCCTCAAGTACTGTAATGAAAAGATAGCAACCAAAACATCTATAAGCTATTAGCTGTACACCTTTAAAAGAACAATATTAAACATGACAAGAATTCATCTGAGAGCACTAGCAAAAGAAAAGGGTTTGTCTGAGTTGTCCTCCCATTGAACTTAGAGTGCTTAAGCAAACAAAAAATGTCATTAACTATTGAGTTATGAGTGTGCTATGAGTGTGCCAATTTATTGTCAGAGGAAATACTTTGAGACTGCTAACACTTCTTAGAGTATTAAAAAACTTCAAATTCATAAGTTGAGTTCTCATGTGTATTTTGATGTCTGTTTTCTGGAAAAAGGTACCAAATCTAAGTATTCCCTGTTCAGGTTGTCAGCCCTGTTTGAGCGAAGTCTTATCTCTCTGAGCTCTCTGCTCCTTGATTTCTCTGGAGGAGATTCGGATATAGCCTAAAACTAGGTTCCATGTTTTTATTATAAACATTTGGGTTGTAGGTGTGGTTACTTTGGTCATACTAAAACTGAGATGTTGTCAGCTGTGAAGCCACTCAGCTGAAAGTTTCCACTGAATAAGAGTTTATGGAACTTTTCAGCACTGCAGCAGAGAATTGAATGCTGACCATTATGATAACAATGATGAGAACTGAACCTGAGGTTTGAAAATGTTTGATGATCCCCAATTCATTTTAAGATCGTCAGAGGTGTGTTGCTGAAGCCTCTTGCCGGCTAATTCAGAAAAAAACTCAGTTCCCCTTTGCTGAACAGGGCGTGGGTTAGGTGATGAAATTCACTGGATTGAATCCTGCTGAAGGATACCTAACCTGAAGGATAGTGAACCCATGAAACAGCTTAGTCTGACCCCTAAATGAGACAATAAGATATAGTAAATTCAGCCACTTCCAGTAAAAAGCTTTTGGTGTTAGGAACACCATTTCAACTTGTAGGTGTTTTGCCTTTCCTCACCAGGATTTGGCAGTGATTCTGAATCATGTCCATGCCTGTTGCAGCCCTAAGCCTATAATGAGTGCCTTGGTGTGCCAGACTATAATATTCTGCAGTCAAGTAGGATTTTCATATTTGCCTTCATGCTAAGTCTAAACCTTTAGCTCATGTACTTGCCACCAGAGCCACCCACAGATTTTTTTTTTGTAAGGAAAGCAAACAAAACCAACTAATATTTAGGCTATTTGTTTCTGGAAAAGAAATGTAGTAATTTTGGAAAATGCAAGTACAGATCCAGGCATTATTTTAATGAACTAGTCCATTAGTGAGCCTCCTGATTAGCAAAAATAGCCTTGCTTATGTGAATAGTCAGTGCTCTAAATGCATGTTTTCACTTACTGGGCCACTTGAAGCACTTGGCATATAACATTTTAAGTATGTTGTTTTGGACCAGTGACAATTCCTTCTGCAGCCCAAAAGAAAGATGCACTTAGATGAAATGTTGGCAAAGGACCAACTCCTGCAAAGAAATGGCAATTTCTTGTCAAAGACACAGCACAGCTCTATTCTCATTTCCTGGTAAATGAAAGTGTTCTTGCTGTGACCTGTAAACATATTATGGACTCTTCTTCAATTTTGTTCATTGCAAGACTGACCCTCACTTGATAAAACTGCTTGATTATGGCAGCGTGACAGGAGCAAGGCAGTGGTCCTCACATTCCCATTGTCCCCATACATGTGCTGATGCTGTTAAGAGCAACTAGTGTGGGATTTAGTCTACTGCAACAGCCATTTTTCCTCTTTTATTTTTCAAGCTGCTTTCTTTTTCTTGTCTTACTTTTTAATAAAATTTCTGTGCTTTCCCACTGCATCATGCAATGAATTTTGCCTCTAGACAAGAATAAAGTGAGAAGGGAAGCAGAAAAAAAGAACAGTAGATGCTTCATGGTATTGCATAGTCTGTGTACACTGGTACTGTTTACAAACCTCTGTCAAGTGATACTCCTGTGCCCTAGAGGTAGAGGGAGAAATGTTTCCACTCAGCTCTGTGAATGCAAGACACAAAGCTTTTTTATTTTGCACTCGAACTCTTAGCTGCTGTAAGTGTCTTGAAAGGAATTCTTCCAGCCCTTACCTGTTCCAGTTCATCTTCCTAAGATAACTTCCAGTTGGTCTTAATCAGGCTAACTATTTTTGGGTTTGGTGTAGATCCACCATCGTCTCCCAGTGAAGGATAAGTCCATCAGTCTGAGGACACTAGCTTTAATTTAAATACATTTTACACTACAGTATTTCCTGGTTTGTCTTATATACTCCAAAGAAATATAATTCTCACAAACAAAAGCCTTTCATGTAACACAGGTGGTGTTAGGTCAATTTATACTTTCCTGAAAGCTTTTTTCAACTGTGGCAATTAAGTAAAAAAGGTGAAAACAAATATCAGAGTAATTTTAGTGTAGCACAACCCTGCTGAATAAATGTGTTCTTTTAGTGAACTGGTCACAGGTACACCAACAAGACCTTTTACTGAAGTGATATTCAGAAGCCTACTGAATATAGAGAAGGACTATACACTATTATGCCAATTCCACTCAAAGTAGGGTTTCTTGGTGCCTGAATTTATTTCATATCTGGGTTGCATGGAAATAAGAATTATTGTAAGATGTTGTCCTACATAAAATATATATGGTTTATCAAACAGTAAGAAAAGGTTCTGTTGGTGAAGGTCCGGTGTAAGAAAAGGTCAGTAGGTGAAGGTCTATGTTTTTTTGAAGGAGGTGGGGTTTTTTTTGTATTGTTGTTTAACGAGAAATTTCTTGAAGAGAGGAGTTTTGTGACCATATAAAATGTGTGTATGCAGACAACCTTCCACAAGTAAAAGAAATTAAAGTAGATAGTATTTTAATGAGTTGTAAAATGTAAGCCATTTTTATTAAAGAAAAAAAAAAAAAAAAGAGTGTTCTCTCACATCTCCAAATCACTCTTTCTTTTTAAATCCTTTTACAAATTAAGACTGTGTAAATTGTCCTGGTTTTATAGGCCTTTGTTTTTCATTTGTACTGTTGTTTTGTTTATTTATTTTTATGTTTTTTTTTTGTTTGTTTGTTTTGTTTTGGTTTGGTTTTTTGGGAGCATCTCACAACAAGTAAAAATAAGAGCCAGAAATCAAACACAGATTTCTTAAGTAAGGCCAGACATTGTAACTGCTTGAATGTGCAATTTATAAGCAAAATTAAACTGTTCTAAATTTTATTGTTCTTATTTCCTGAAACATTGATCTAAAGCTATGATATTTGATAGAAATATAATTTCATAGGAATACAATGGTCATGATACAAAATAGCAATGGTTTGTTTCTGAACTACTCATATCTGGACATGTATTGTTCCTTAAACAAAGTTCACTCTCAAGAACAATCTTGGCTCTCAAGAGATGTATGTGCATTTTCAGAAGGAAGTATTAGTAATGTCTCCATATGTTATTTGTGATCCAGGACCAGATTTGTTGGTCCTCAGCATTTATATAAGAATTTGAAGAATTTCAAAGGGTAAAAATGCACCATCGATAGCATATTTCAAACTCCAAAAGTCTTTTCTAAAAACCACTGAATGTACTGAAAACAAAAATCCTGCATATATAACAGGAAAATTCCACAGGTAATATTTCAATTTCCTGCTTTCCAAGCATATCTTGAGGGGATCTAACTTTCTTCCAGCCACATGAGTAAAATTTTGAGAAAGCATTTAGGTTTGTCAGGATATCTACGTTTTATCCTGTATCCTATATGACTGGCTGAATATAGGGACATCACTTATGAGGGTTTTTATTATGCATATGTAGAATGTCAAACTTCCAACTCAGACTACTCAATGATTCTGAGATTCTATATACACTTTTCATTCTGCATATGCAGAAGCAAACTTATAGGTCATAACCATGAGACCTTTTTTCATTTTTTCTGAAAGCAGTGTTTGTAAAGTGTCCATATAAAGAGTGACATTCTGTCTATTATGTTTTTCTTAATTTTTAGGCTATTTGTTAAAAATATTTAAGACATTTTGAGAAATCTGATATGTCTTGGCATTTCCATGCCGACTCCCACAGAAATCAGCAGCAACTAGTTTCTAAGAAGAAATACCAGCAGACTAACTCTGAGTGGTAGGAAGTGTGAATGGAAATTGTCTCTTCCTGTAGAGCTGTATTGTGAAGTATTGGTGGATCATGAGTCCCAGGAATATTACACCTAAAGTAAAAGCTTTATGAGGTTTCAGAGCTATTCTGAGTTATTGAGAGCTGAGTATCTTCATGCTGCTGTGGAGGCTGATAGTGATATGAGAACCACACCTAGATTTTGACCTAAAGGTTTAGGTGATGTGTATTTTATGTGCCAAACTGCTTACTGTTTTTTTCTCTATATGATTTGAAAAAGCAAATAAATTAGACTTTCAGGATTCTTCTTAATGGATCTAGTTTGAAACACTACTGGACTCTGTTTTCTGCAGGTAGTAAACTCTGCTTTGGTCCCAGAAGGAGCAGACAAAATTTTTGGGCCAGCTCAGGGTTGATGTTTTTATTTCCTTGTTCTTCCTCTGAGTACTCATTTTTGAAAAGCAACAAAATATAGCTCCTGATTCAAACTCCACTTCCCCAATGATGGAGCAGCTGTCTTTGCTTCTTAGTATTAGAACAAGGAGACACAATACTAGATGACAATTTTAAGACGTATGCACAGACATTTTATCTTGCTGCCTCCAGCCCAGCTCTGAAAATCTAAAGCATTTGCTGTCAGGCCTGGTGATTTAACAGTTCTGACATCCCTGCTCTTACCAAATTCATCACGATAGCAATCCTCAGTCAAGCCAAAGGTATGATTGGCTGAATATATTTCAATATTTAAGTGTTTTTTTCATTTAAGAAAAGTGTGTTTAGAATTAAAGTCTTCATGTGTGCACATTCACAAGTGTGTTTATGTATGAGAAAGAGAGAAAGACAGTGAGCTACTGTTCAAGTGTTTAGAACGGAGTAAATGCATTGATTATGCATATCACATATCCTCCTTTTAAATTGCAAATCCTGAGATCAGAAATCTGGGTGGGATTAAGCTGAAAAAAGAACAGATGGGACTGTTGATGTGACTGCCAGAGGCTTGGGCAGAAGGCAATGAAAAATAATTCCATTTTTCCCCTAAATTGAGAAAGCTAAACTGGTGATCAGTGGTAGATTTTGGGCAGATGGGGTGACGGAGAAAATGGTTGGCAGACTTAGTCACAAGATAATGAGAGTAAGATAAGGAGTTTTAGGTGGCATCAGGGGATCTTGAACTTCAGAACATGTAGCCTTGCATGTTTTTACAAAGGCAATAGTACATGGAGAAGAACATTTACTGACAATATGTGATAATCATTTGAGTTCTATTTATCACACAGCACATGTGTGACACTGAATATACTGCAGTAAATACATATGTTTGCATCCAGAATTGGAAATGTTTTTGTATATATATCAGTCTGAATATTTCTACTACTATTATCAGTATAATAAACTAAAGTTTTTTTCTTTCCCTCACTCCATTTTGCAATTAAACCTTCTCCCAGCCCTTCCATTTCACCCAGTTGTTCCCTCTTTCATTCTCTTTTCCATGAACTATCCACTTCTAATTTGTAAACTCAGATATGAACACATCATTACATTGTGAAAGAAGCAGAAAGATGAAGTCAAAATGCTTCTTCTCAATGAAAAGAAAAAGTACTAGCACTTACTACAGTAACAATAGCAAATTTTACCATCTATCTTGAAAAATACATCACTAACTTAAGCATGATGGGATAAAATAAATCTTATATAATGGGTATTCTAGAACATTTTTCCAGAATTTTCTATTCTTTCCATTCTTTCCATATCAGATGTTAAGATTAAAGATCACTGTAGAGATAATTTATTTTGATTTATTTTGGTATTTCTTATTGCATCAAATGTATATTTTATAAACAAAGAAAAAGGGCTCAATTTATAGCCACATATGGAAGTATTGTTTAAATATGAAAGATTGAAAGGATGATTAAATCTCAGCTATTCAAATTTCATTATTTGTTTTGCTGGGAATCTGTTTCATGTTGAAAAATGATAGCAACAAATGCGTTGGAGTTGTAATATAACTCATGGTACAATCAGTACAGTTTGCCGTGTTTGAATGTCAACCATACCTTTAAATATTGGCAAAAGACCTCAGTAGATAGACTAAAGTGCCACTGAAAAGTGATTTTTTACCCCACTGGCTTTTTCATAGTCTGTAGCAATTCGACCAGTCAAATCTAATCAGCTTTTACAAAGAGATCTTAGTATTCCTGAAAGAATACCTTTCAGACTTGCTCTGCAGCATTTGAAGGACAAGCTGACATCTTTTAACCAATGGATGGAATAGCTTTTCATATGAGTAATGTTAACATTGCATAGTACATGCTAAAAAAACTAGAGTACCAGATTGCCTCAACTATAAATTGGAGCTCATAAAGAAGATCTGTAGGATCAGGAAAGCTTTGAATCCCACTCTTTGAGCATTCTAAGCTGTGTAGGGCAAGAGAAGATTCAGCAGCTTCTGGAACAGAATCTGGGTAATCCTTCCCTGTGCAATGGTCCTGGTCAGCTGCTTTGGTATATGCTGTAGTACATGTTGGTGCATTCACACATATGTAGAGAAATTTTATTTTATCCATTTTGCCATTCTGCTGTTCTGTATCTTTTAATATCAGTTCTCCTTCCAAAATCAGATCCTGAATTTGAATATCCTCATCAACCCAGAAACAGCCACAGGTTGAGTTGTATCTACTTGATCCTGCATGTTACTACCCAAGCCCAAGAAGATTTAAGGAAGAGCAATACCACACATGCATCTCAGCACCCATCTGCTGAGTTAACTGTAGGAATGCAAGGAAATACCCAGTGCGGAAACCCAGTCTTCCTCATAATCACATTTAATTTCCCTGTCGATTTAAGAGTTTGACAGCTGTGATTAGTTGGCTATAAGATGACATACTTGAGTAGCCAGCTGAGAAATCACCCCCTATGTTTCAGGTACTGTACAAATGTTGTTCACATGAACTTTGTAGGACTTATTTAATACTAGTACTGCTGGAGTTCACTGACAAAACTTTGTCAGCTGGTGTGACAATTTAATGAAGATAAAGAGAACTTTAAAAGCTTGTACTATAAAGGAATGTCCTATTTGGGGAAAATAATGAACGGATACCTGGCTAGACTAGGAAAGAGAGAAAAGATTAATCACTTCTCACTGTTGCAGGATGTCACAATGGCATTTTGGCCAAACTCTCTTTGAAGGATGTCCTCATAAAACAAACTTTTTATTCTGATATTTAAAGCAACAGGAAACAACTGGAACAGTGGAAAGAAGTTTAAAATTTGGAGTCTAAATATAGGATACTTAAATCCATAAATAGTAGGTAACTTGATTATCTCAACTGACAGACGACGTAATCATCAGATGTTCGTCTTCTGTCAGACTTTATGGGAAAGAGGGCAAAAGGCAACCAGGCCAACCAGCCATAAAGATATACTTAGTTAATGAGAAAAGAGCAAAAGATTTTAGCATAATGATATCCTTTTTCAGCAGTGAGGCAGGTACTTATCATTCAGTTTCACACAATCTGAGGCATATAAGCTGTTCATTCATGTCATACCATATGTGAGATGCAGTCTTACTCTCTGAAACTTCTTTTTTTTTTTTTTTTTCCCCTTTCTCTGAATGTCTGCAAAATAAGTCACCTGGAAAATGTTCTATACTTTCATCATTAACCAACACCTCTCACCATTTCACTCTCAGAGATGTGGGTGTTGTCTTCAAATTGGGCTTTAGAACACTTCTGATTTGAAACAACATCTCATGGCACTGCCAGGACAAATATTGTGCTTCACCACTGATTTCAGGCACTACTTACATGCATCTTTATTGCATCAGACACTCACGTTTGAGCTGACATTCTGGCAAGTGGATTTGTAAGAGGTCTATAAGAGTTCATGGAAGTATGTAGAGTTGGGATTACCTGATTGCCTACTATATTAATAGTCATTCATTATTCTGGATAATTAAGATTGGCTTTTTTGTTGCCTTGAAAATTCTATACATATCAATAAAAAATATAATGTAAGCTTGGATCCCAATTTTTTTTCCAACTGTAAGTCTGAGTGAAAGAAAGAATAATTTCCTTTCTTGAGCCGTGAAACAAATTTTTGGAAGTCACATAGGTGAACTAAACCTATTACAAAACCACCAAAACAAAAAAATATAATTTTCTTCACATTATATTTCAGATAAATATTTATGTACCATCAAATTTCTAATACATTCCCTTGTGAAAAACTCACCAGGAAAACAATGACATTAACAGAATCACCTACCATGGGGCGTCGTGCAAATCATACTTCAGTTTTGAAATGCACATATCTTGTGGGCCTCAGAGGCATTTAACAATGTTGGTCTTTGGGAAAATGGAATTGAGTTCTCTACATAACATTTGTTATGAAACTATTCATAGAACATGCAACAGTTTTCTTCTACAGTAATAAAGTGTTTATATTCCTGTCTGCATTTTTTTATTAGACCTTACTTGTATTTAGACTTTTTGAAAGAGTTATAAGTAACACCTGAAAATAGAAATGAATGAGAGAGATCCTAAACCAGAGAAAATATGATGTCTACAGCACCTGCAATGCTACCAGTATTGCATCTTTTTTATGTGAACCATAGAATCATAGAATGTCCTGAGCTGGCAAACAACCACAAGAATCATTGAGTACAACTCCTGGTCCTGCATAGGACAACCCTAAGAGTCACACCATGTGCCTGAGAGTATTGTCTAAACACTTCTTGAACTCTGTCAGGCTTAGTGCTGTGACAAGCCTGTTCCAGTGCCCTGGAGAACCTGTTCCAGTGCCCAACTACCCTCTGGGAGAAAAACCTTTTCCTAATCACCAACTTAGACTACTCCTGACATACCTTCAGATCTGGACCTCTCTGGTCCTGTAAGTGGTCACCAGAGAGAAGAGATCATTGCCTGCCCCTCCTCTTCCTCTCATGAGGAAGTTGTAACTGCAATGAGGTCTCCCCTCAGTTTCCTCTTCTCCAGGCTGAACAGACAAAGTGACCTCAACCACTTCTCACACGACTTCCTCTCAAGACCTGTCACCATCTTTGTAGCTCTCTTTTGGACGGTCTCTAATAACTTTATATCCTTTTATTGTGGTGCCCAAAACTGCTCACGGGCCTAAAGGTAAAGCCACACCAGTGCAGAACAGAGCGAGGCAATCCCCTCCCTCAACAGGCCAGTGATGCTTTACCTGATGCAAAGGACATGATTACCCTTCCTGGCTGGCAGGTCACACTGCTGACTCATATTCAATTTCTTGCAGTGCAGGACCCCTAGGTCCCTCTCCATGGTGCTGCTCTCCAGCCTCTCATTCCCCAAAAACTGTGGAGAATGCGGGCATCGATCCCGCTACCTCTCACATGCTAAGCGAGCGCTCTACCATTTGAGCTAATTCCCCTCCCTGTCTGGAGCATTTTCATGTAAAAATATCCATCATATTGTTACTATACTTGTGTCATCATCTTATTATGAAAGTCTCAGAGAAATAAATATCAGAAGAGTCCCATTCATCAGGAATGGACTTTGTTCATAAAATAATTATACATAATAAAGAGACATGCAATGGTAGTTACTGTAAGACCAGTTTACTGAACAAAGCCTTTATCACGTTCAACTCATCCTTAACTACCTTTTACCTATATAAAGACAACCATTAAAGGAACTTACATGCTGGATTCATATCACCCAGCTTTTGCCAGGATAAAGTTTTGTACAAAATTTGCCTGGCTCTCTCACCAGACAGTGGATGAAAATATGTGACTTTGGGACACAGATCGTCATATCCTAGACTGAATTTCTGAAGGTGCTTTTCTCTTTATTGCATGAAGATTTTTCATGAATGTTTAGTCTAGATACCAATTTTTAGCTGTCTGAGTGTGAGTGGGATAAAGTCCACCTTGTGAGCTAAATTCAGACTGAAGAAAATGCAAGCACTGAAGTATATAAGATCTTAAATAGCATTACTAATGAACTCTGTTGATCTCAGTCATGCTACCCTGATCACAACTAATGACACAATGCTGGCTTGTCCTCCCATCAGCTAAATGAGTTATAGATAAATCTGTTAACTTGTACTTTTGAGAAACTGCTTCATACAATTCTCCTACCAATTTTATTAACTTCTGAAGGCAAAATCTGGGCTCAGCCTTATGGTTCTGTTTTATACATGCAAGCTTTTCAGTCTTACAACACCAGTTTAGAAATCACTGAGCTCTAAATACCACTAAATTAATCAGAACATAAAATTGAATAAATATTGGCTCATGAAGAGACAGATGCTACTTTGCCAGATAATGTCCTTCATGAAGAAATGAATCAATGCACATTTCTTCCTTCCAAAATTATTCTTATATTCTTTATCCTTCTTGCAGGTACCATTAATTTTAATTAGGGAATTATAAGGGCAAAAAGCAAGATGAAGGCCAGAATGCTAATGCTCTATCACTGTCATCCAGGCCAATGTATAGGCCCAGTTAAGTACTTCTGTTGGCCAAAATAAATGAGATATATTTTTGGTCAGACATATTTTTTATTTGTGGAGAAAAATAATTTAGAATACACTGACAGCTAATGGAATGCAGCTGGTCTAGAGCCAACCCTTTCATTTTAGCAGGAAGTACCATTCAGAGGTTTGAAGAAGAACAGATTTATTGAAGTCCACACCTAATGACTGGATAGAATTTGGATTCATACTCTTTGTCTCAATCTGCTCTGTGCTTGTCAAAGATATGCCAAGCAGTTGAGAATGACTGGGAATCACTAACTGTTTTTCTGTTCAAAAAGTATAGAATAGATTATGCTGTAGTTATTACTGGTTTTGAAAAACTTGCTGGAATTGAACAGCACTCTTAAAAAAAGAATAAAAAAAAAAAAAAAGAAAAAAGAAAAGACCAAACACAGCACATTCTTGGGAATAACCTCTTAGCATAAAAAGAGAAACTCAGCCAAAAAAAAAGAAAAAAAATTTGCACAGAGATGGATGTATTTTGAAGATTAGCTCAGATCCTCAGCTGCAAAGCACCCTGAAGTCAGCAGAACTGTATCTATTTGTCCCAGTTTGTGCATCTGATCCAATCTTCCCTTGGAGAGCATGGGGATAGCGCAGACACTGTTGTTGAGATCAGCAGCACTTTTGTACATCTAAGCACTGTGCCGGCAGAGCCTCCTGGAAAGTTGCAGGAGCACAATTAACAGATTGGGCTGGAAAATCACACTGTTTGTGTGATAAGTGCCCCTTCGCAGGGTGCAAGCTGTTCCACATCTCCAAACTGTTTTGCTGCTTTTTCTTGTGCACAGGGAGAATCCTCCACAGTGTGTGACTTAGTGGCAAACTGCCACTGCCAAATACACGCTGCTATTTAATGCCTTGCTGCTGAGATTTGGGATTTCTTGATGTTCATCTCAAATGTAAAATATATCTGAATCGTAATCTCCAGGAGGTTAAAGATTTCAGCAGGGGAAAAAAATGGTATTTTGTCTTTCTGTCATCTGAAATTGTTTTATATTTCACACTACAAAGTAAAAATATAAAGGGATCATCACCTAGGTGATAAACTGCCAGTTTCCAGACAAACATTTTAACTGATTTACACCTGTTTTCCTCTAGGAAAAGCTATATTTTCTGTGATGCATTTCTTTCTCAACTGATAAATGACAATGGTTCAAGTATCTTCATCTTGGTGTGAATTGACCCAGATTGTAGAAGACCAATTTTTTACATTGTGACCAATCAACTTCTAGAAACATGAAAACTGCTGAGAGTCCAGTTCTGAAACTTTTATAATATTCAGCTGGTGACAGAGTAATGTTCTTAATTATATATTTTATAGAAATGAAACTTCAGGAAAAGACAAAACCCATTTTCATTATAGCATATCAATATTTGATTTAACATCAAATAAGGGTTAGAAAACATAGCTTAGTCATCTTTTTTTTCTTTTCACAGTCCTATAATTTCTGTGAGTACACTCAAGATCTTTCCAAAATATGAAACTGAAAGAAAGGGAGTTCAAAGAAATCTGCATATAGATTTTCAACAAATTCCTTTAGTATATACATCTCAGAAAATATACATAATGATGAAAATATACATTTGAGTTTGAAGATAATTTTGTAAACCATGATCAGTCTCTCCTCAAGGATGAGTGATGCTTCTGGAAAGTAGCAGAATATTTTTACAATGTGTCAAGACACTGAAAGCAAAAATGAAGAATCAAAAGTAAAACATCTGCAGATACACAACACTATTCTTTTTATAAGTTTCTTAAAGCTCCCCTTTCCATGATGAGTTTCAAAACCAATGAGAGCTCTTAGGATGGCAATGCTTTCCTCTTTACTGTGTCATGGGTTTTGTGTGCTCTCCATCTTTCAGAGTCTTTTTTTTTTTTTTTAAGTTTTGATGGAAGTATCTTATTAAGCAGATGACCCATAACTAGACTACTGATTATTATGGTAATGCAAATAAATAATCATAATGATCACACACTTTCCCTTTCCTGTTCTCTTTCCGTTTCCCTTTCCATTTCCCTTCCCTTCACTTCCTTTCACTTCCCTTCCTTTTATTGCAATCTAAGAGATTTCATATGTCTTTGATTTTAATTAAAGGGAACAATCACTGTTTTTAAAATGCATTTTTCCAGTCATAATCAGAACAGGGAATTTTATAAGGAACTAAAGGAGGGATATATTAGGTTTACCGGAACTAATTCAAGGATTAACAGAGGATCTCATTTGTGTAGCTGGGGAAGTAGAACTGCAATAAGCAGTGAGGGAAAAATACAACCAGAATTCAGGGTGAAAAAAAACCAAACAGTTGCTCACTCACAAGGCAAAAGAACCAGCGATTTCATTTTAAGGTGTTTGAGAACCATTGCATGTGTCTACTGAGCATCCTCAGGCTACTGAGTCTCAGCAATGTGTTTTCCTAATGAAATTCAGCAAATGCTAGCTACTACTTCAGTATTCCTCAGGGACTGGAAATTGATAGCTGGGGGATAGGTAATGAAGCTCTATGTATATTTAAGTTTTGATAGTAGCATATGACTTGTCCCACTATGTAGTTAATCAGCAAATGTAACTCCTCTGAAATGAAAGCTTACAAAATTGGGACTTCCTTTGGAATGTTAAACATATTTCCCCTTTTCTCTCTAACCTGTAGATAATATTATTAATATCATAATTATTAATAATATTAATTATTATTATTTTAAGGTCTAGCCTAATGTTACATGAGTTTTATTATATCACTAAAAATATACTCTGTATATTCTCCTACTGCTGGAAAGGGAATCAAATTTACAAAATAAGAGTTTTTAATTACTTTTTCCTTTTTGTACAACAAAATCAACCCTTATTTCATTTTCACATTGTATGACAAAATTAGCCTAAACCTGAAAAATTAATATATGAAAACTATGACAGTCATAAGAAAGGCTTTGAAAATCACAGAAACATTTTGCTGATTAAAGGTCTTCTTTTGAAACACAGCTACATAACACATTTACTTCTTCGCTCAGAGAAATGAAAGCACAAAAATATGTGTAAAGTTTTGATCATTTTCTCCTCTTGAAAAAAAGAAGACAGAATTAATTCACCCTATCAAGATAACACTTTTTTTAAGGACAGAGCTGTTCTCTGCAATGCTACATGGACAGATAGACACGATCTTTTCATCTTCCACATGAGTTTAAAGAGCAGTGGAGGTTAAGCTCTCCTTGAGCTTAGTGTGTGCACTTGAGTTTCTGTTGGTATGTGTGCCCCAGGGAAGTTTCAGGATATGTTTTCTCACTCCTCAAGGGCTCTATCTGTCATGTCATTGACATTGCTCAGAGCAAGATTCTTCACCCAGAGAGTGGTTGGGCACTGGAACGGACTCCCTGGGAAGTAGTCACAGCAACAAGCCTAACAGAGTTCAAGAAATATCTGGACAATGCTGTCATGCACATGGGGTGATTCTTGGGGCATTTATGTGGAGTTGGACAAGATGATACTTCAGCCCCAGGCTATTCCATGATTCTATGGAATATTTTCATTATGTGGTCCTTCCTAGAAGACTGCATGTCTCAAAGGCAACTGGTGTATGTCATGACATGTATGGATCTTCTGCAATAGCCTTTCAGTTGCTGTCACCTTTCGCCAAGGTCACAAGGTTGGAATCTGCTTCCTGTGCCACACTTATAATGGGTAGTATGGAAATACACATTTTATGACACATGTCCATGATGCCTTGGTTAAGAAAACTTTCCCATCCGACCCTTCAGGAGGCACTTTGGCAGTCACAGTCTCACCACCAAAGACTTTCACTGCTGGTATTGGAGCCCTTTTGCTGGGAGTGGCTCCAGCGAACCTATGGGTCCCTTCTTGAGTCCCTGCACACACCACTCTCTTGCAGTCAGATCAGGTTTCCTTACCAGTTCAACCCCAGAGTTCCCATATCAGAGTCTCAGATGTATCATTCCATAAATCAATTTATTCACAGTGCGCTAACATAAAAGCAGCTCAAGCTGGGTACTACCATGGAGAGACTCCAAAGGAAGGAATTCCTTGGCTTTTATACCCTCACAGTCCAAGCACATGAAAGTTTCAGCTCTTCCTCCTGAGCCCTCGGGTCTTGCTGTGTCACTATGTTCAGACACCTGGCCAGTGACACAGGTCCCTGTGCCAATCTTTGTGGAAAGGGTTGGCAGCTAACATCGCCTCTTGCTTCAGTCTCAAGACCCTGAGCTCAACCCGCAGCTTGCACTGCAACTGCACCCTGAGCTACCTGCACTCCTTGACACCTTGTTAGGCTTTGTTGTATTGCACTCACAATAAAGCATATATTTGAAACTTGTATTGAATAAAATATGCTAGGGTGACCTCTGATAGACTAAAGGTTTTGTCTTGTTGCCAGGGAAGGAAAGGAGACATTGGTCAGTAATTTCATCTGGTCATTTGTGGATTTTGTGGATTGCTTCTTCATGACCAATGTTTTCCTCATCAAAGACTTCTGTTAGAGAATATTTACTATACCAACAGACTAATCAATTCCCCTTACTGTTATAGAGTGAATATATCTTTAATCTCTTTGAGGTTGCAAGGACATAAAAGTCTGAACTTGTCTCCTCTGATGTTGATCTCATGTTGAACAAGAGTTTTACAGGTAGCTGTTGATCAAGAATGTGAAGAAAAAATCCAGTTAAGGAGCAATGTACAGATGTAAAGAAAATTATTGTCTTCTGTTAGTGATCAGAAGATTATAATCAGGCTTCACCCTTGAAGGAGATGAATCTTTTTTTTGTTTGCAAAAACAGAAGCTTCGTGCAGAATCCAGAATAGTATGACATGTTGACTGTAAGTGTATTTGGTTCAGTCTTGTGAATTAGCTAGTTTTATTCCTTTTTATGCACTTGTAAAAGTTGACTGTAAGTGATCTCATGTAGAACTTAATAATGTGTTATCAAAGAGGAAAATCACCATTTGCGTCTCTATCCTTTAAAAAGCATTTTTAAGTGTTCTCTCATCGTTAACTTCATCTAGCAAAACAGGAGGAAAGCATGTGAAACAAATATTGTAACCTTGATTATTTTGTTATCTCTTGGTGCATTTTTTCAAAGAATTGTTTTCACTAAACAAGCAACTGATTCAAAAGTTCTCCAGAAAGACTGAACCTACTAATATATATTTTTTTAAGATCTCTGGAATATTTTTCTAACTTAATCTTTGTCTTAGATGAAGAAGAAACTTTCCTATTCATGCATCCTTCTGATAGAGATCCTTCTCTAAATGTGAAATTTCAGTGTGATCTAGATTTTGGGGTTTGAGAGGCCTTTTGTGGGTTAGACTACCCTAGGAGAGAGATGTTATTTTATATCTCATGAACATAGCTGGGCAGAGATCGACTGCATCTTACCAGTACAACTCCAGTTCCATTTGATTCTTCATGAAGACACTAAGTATCCAATTTATATAAAAAGATTTCTACAGAAAACCAAATCTTTTTAATAATCCTGTGACACCTCTGCAAGTTTTCTCAAAATCAAATCTTAGTTAAAAGACCAAGAAAGTACATTGTAGCTCTCTTCAAATGGCTCAAAGCATGTTTTTGACTCATGATTTTTAATGCATTTCATTAAGAGGCAGAGGAAACTTTCAATGTAATATATATTAATTGGTTCACCTAAGTATACTGATTTCTTAAGCTTCCACATAGATACAGTATTTCTGTATCATGTAAGTGTTAACATGAAAATAATGAAATGGCTATATCACCAAACTATAGATAAAATCAAGGTAAAATGTGGACATCTTCTGCAGCTTGCAATTTTTTCAAGAAATGTTGACAAATATGTTTATGTACTTCCTTGGTTTCAAATATGGTATTTAAAGACAGTGTAATTACTCTATATTGATGCTGTTTTTCTTCAAAAGATTTTATTTTTTTTTTTAAAAGGGGAAGAAGAACAAATAGGAACTTCACACAGAAAAACACCTCTTTCTTCCTTGGGTTCTTCAGCCAACATTTTTCTATCCAGCAGAAGAAGAACAAGTTTCATGATCCATTTTGTTTTTTTTTTTTTTTTTTTTTTTTTTTTTTTTTTTTTTTTGTTAAATTGATCCTTGTCTTCTTCACGAATCACTACCTGAAAAATTAGGCACCTACCCTAGGGACCCCCTGTTGGAGCATGGAAAAATGTGAAGGTTCGTCCCCCCTAGAAGGAAGGAATGTCTGAAACAACATGTGATGAACTGACCATAGCTCCCATTCCCCATCCCTCTGAGCTGCCGCAGGGAGAGGGAGAGAAAAGTGGAGTGAAATTGAGCCCAGGAAGAAGGGAGGGTTGCGGGAAGGTGTTTCTAAGATTTGGTCTGGTTTCGTCTTATCCAATTCTGGTTTGATTGGTTATGAATTAAGCTGACTTCTCAAAGACAAGTCTGTTTTGCTCAAAATTGTCACTGGTGAGTGATCTCTCACTGTTCTTATCTCATCCACGAGATTTTCACTTTATTTTCTCCCTGTCTGGTTTATGGAGAGGGGTGGTGATAGAATAGTTTTGATGGGTACCTGGCCTCCAACCAGAGTCAACCCACCACACAAGTTAAGAAAATATTGACTGTCATTATAGATTGACATGGATAAATATAGTAAATTAATATAAAAATTGAGAAATATAATTTCTCCTTTTTTTTTTTGGCAACACATTTATTGTCATCTAATAACACATACATTAAGAAGAGATGATTTAATCAAATTTTACATTCTTCAGCTCTCCCAAAAAATATGTAGACCAGCAGTCATGATTAGAAGTGCTTTGATTTATAAAACATGTCAAATATTTACCAATAAAAATAAGTTTACTCTTACCAATTATATTGCTAATAGTTTCTCCTTTACCCTTATTAATCTTACTATATACGCCTCTACCACATGTAATCATGCATTACTCTTGCATTTTTTAAAGTAATTTCAGAAAATGTTGCACTTTTATAATTGCTTGGGGTTTTAATTGTATGTTACAGAAAAATCTGGATAAATTGCAAAGCACTGACACTCCAATACTTTAAACTAAGAAAGTGCTGAAACATTTTATAACAGCAGATTGAAGTTAAATCAGCTATTGAAGTGGAGATAAAATGCTGTCAAAAGGAACAAACATTTTTTGCTGACATCCACTGCACTTATTCAAGAACTGATTATTTTCTAGTATCTCGAAGTTTGAAATCAAGCATCTGATTTTTCAAATGAATCGATTTCTTAGTTCATGCATTAATATGACACTAGATTAAGGATTTGCAACACAATTTTTGAAGAAGAAATTAATTTCCTGTGGGGAGATGGGCTTTCAGGTTTCTTCCACCTTAGCCTACCTCTTCTGATAGAGTAAAAGTCTCAGTACAAAGTTGGAACTTGGAAGAAATTTGTATTTCTTTTGTTCTATATTGGCTCCCTTGCCCAAAGATGGACAGCTCGTATTTCAAGTCCATATCTTGTACTCAAGCTGTGTCTGCTGACTCATATGTAGCTTTGCTATTCTAGCCTAAGGGCTGTAAGAAAAAAATAAATCCCATGATAAGAGCCAATCTGTAGCAGTAGAAACTGTTGAGATCAACTGATGGATTGTTTTGGAAACTGCCTGAATGATTCTCCCAGGGCTACTCTGCAGCAGACTGAGCTGTTTTGCTTTGCTAACAATGAACAGCTCCCAGGGTAGGGTGTGGAAGGAAAGATACCTCTATCTTAGCACAAATCCAACCCAACACAAGGTTGCTAATCATTTCACCAAAATTTAGGGGAGTGCTTTCTTCTCCTCCCAAGACAGACACCTACATTTGTTTGGCTGGATTAGTCTCTATTGCTTAAAATGAGAGTGTAGGCACATATACTTTAAATGTCTCAGGTAAGATAAAATCAGTCACACTGTAGATATCTCTGATGTAGACACCTACAGCAGGGCTAGTTTCTTGGTATTCCTTTATAGTCAATGGAGAGAATAGGCACTTTTATGTGCAATTCATTTGATCTATTTTAGACATGTACTTTAGGACGAGATGAATTGCACACTAGAAACTCTCATTTCTCTCTATTGAATTTAAAGGGAGTCTGGGGTGACTAGTTCAGGTGCAGACATCTGCATTTGCGTTTAATTAATCAAATCCCTCTGCAGTATGTCTGATGCTTCCAAGAAATGTTGGGTGGACTTAAACACATGTTTGTAGGATTTTTATAGCAAGGAATATTAGATTTACTATGTGTTGTATGTGGACAATCTGTTTATCTGTCAACCCAGAGCTTCTAGCAACAGTTATTTTTACTCTATTTGTTTAATGGAGAATTCATACATAATTCTGTGCAGTAAACCAAAAAAAAATAGAAATGTGGTAGTTTGAAGCTGAAAGTTAATTGCATATTTTATTCCCTACATATCTTAAGTTATTCTCTGATTCTAAGTGCTAATAAATTGCCATAGACTACATCACCAATACTTCCTTCCAGGGCTGTAGGGGATGAACTATTCTGGTTAGTTGTTGGTGGAAGAGAAAGGGAAATTATGAGAAACTATAATTTTGCTTGTTACTCCTCTTTTCCCAGCTCTTCTTCAGGTGCAGTAACAGTCCCACTCAGCTACTGTAAATTTGATATTGCTCTTTAAATAGAAATTAAATAGTGCACTACGTTGTAACCAACAAAAGAAGATTTCAGAATTGCCCAACACACCTCAGTGGTCACTAACTTACTTCTTTGGACAGCTGAAAGCAATGAATTTGTAGCAATATGGATTTCACTCATGGCCATGTCTGCCAACACACATCTAAGTACCTGCTGTACAATCTGCAGAGAAGGTCACACCAGTGTAAGTGAATAATGGTCCATGTGTTTTTACCATGCATCTAAATTCAGCATATTCGGATATTTAAATGCAAGATGTTTTGTTATATTTTTGGAGACAATTGAGACTGACAATTGAGACTGAAGAACATGAAAATCAGCAAGGGGAATATGAATCATCACAGGAACTTCTTTGATAGACTCAGAGTTTTGAAACAAATCCTTATTCAGAAAGAAAACAGAAGTTGTGTATGGGAAAAAAGGAAGAAAACTGCCCTGGAAACTGAAGAAAGCTCAAGGATATTCTCTCATCATAAAACTGACAATTCAGAAAAGAAATAATTTTACCCTTAAAAAAGTCTTAATATTTCAGTAATTTTTTTGAGCTTGCTTGTTTGTTTGTTTGTTTGCTGTTTTTGTTTCCATGGCTATTGTATCCCCAGACCCAAAATGCAGACTGGTAGAACTGGATAATGCATTTTCTCTTAACTAATGAATATTTGTCAACAGAGATTTAATTTTTTTCAACAGCTTCTACCCCTCTGTTTAAAGAAAAAATCTGGTTTTAACTAGTTATATGTTTTCAGTTAACACTTGACAAGAATGTCTTATATAAAGATTTTTGTTTAAAAGCTACATTAACACAAAACCACTTTTTAACATAATTTAGATAGTTTGAGGTATATCAGATCAACCAGCTTTGACGACGCAATTGCTTTAGGCTTTCATGGCTATGATAATAACATCCCTTTGGACTATAGCAGATTGAGTCCTCTGAGCTGGATCAACACCGCTCAGCCTAATAATGGGGATAATTTTTATGTCTCCAGTCCCTGATCAGTATTTTCGTTCACCTTCCTCTGTTCATGCTTCTTTCAACAGTATCAGTCCACACAGTTTTAAATTTTTGGCCTATTTTACATATTATTTTTTTTTATACCCGTTGTCTAATTTTATTTATACTCTATATATTTGCTCTTGTCATCCTTGTCATCTGAAATAAGGATCATCATTGAAACCTTGGAAAAGGACTCTCTTGCAATAATTCCTCAGCAAAGAGCATCTCAGTATTTATCTTCATATTTAAACCCACAAAGAAACCCAAACATTTTTTCTTTTTAAAAGAAGCCTCACCTACCAAAAAATCCACCAGAAACAAACACAAAAAAATACCAAAACACTGAAAATGAGCACTAATTTCCCTCTTTGAACGATTCCTGTTCTGATTTGTTACACTATCATCTTTGCATATCTTGCTGATTTTGGTTCCCGATGAACCCAAGGGGGAAATTATAGCACCTCTTTAATCATCACTTTCTGAACCTGGGGCAGTGATTCTGAGAAGCTGTTTGCAATTGCAATTTAAAAAGGAAAGGAATCATAGAAAATGTCTCCCCCTAATCAGCACTTGTGGTGAAATATATGCTAATAGTAAAAAAAAAAAGTATTCCCATTCCATTCATAATTTATAAAGTAGATAGGTTGGAACTCACACATGATATAGTGTGTGGAAGCAGACATGTGGCTATAATCTTCTTTTTGATAACCACAATGTGGCTTTATTGAGAGCAGTGGAGCTACTGTTGATTTACACCAGTCCAAGCAGGATGCAAATCAAGTCAGTCATACTTTAAGGAAAACCTGAAGTGGTACACAGCGTGCTTTAAAGGAGGCATTCTACTTTTATGCTTTAGTATTTTGCAACTTGAATCTCCTCTTTGTTAACAAGGTTTTTATGCTGCTGCTACTTGAACAGAGCCAATAGTCACAACAAGGTGAAAGTGTCATAGGAGACTGGAAAATCATTGAAGTAAGATGATATGACCATAATGAAGAGGCTGGGGATATTTGTAGCTGGAAAGCTTGCCCAAGATCTGTCTCCAATATTTCTCTTAAAATTTCGTCTTGTAAAGACCCAAGACATTGTGTATTGGTCCAGACACACCACAGAACAGTAAGAAATCATACTGAGACAAAAAAAGCAACTTTGGTGCCTCTTCCCTCACTCTTTCACTTCTATGTCACAAATTCATGCAGAAGCAACATGGTGAGGCACAAGCAGCAACAGGAGATCACCTTGTAGCAGTAGCATGTAAGGGAGGACCAAGTAAATGTCTTGGGAGGAAATGGTCTCATAAAAGAATATAATGTTATTTCCAAAAACAAATGGAAGACAAATTGTGTTTATGAATAGTAGAGTATCTCCTTGGGGCTGGATTCTCATCTTTATCATTCTGGTATTAGAGAGATGGTGCTGCCTCACAGTCAGCAATAACTCACCTCCCACACTGTCTGAAGATTTCATAGTCTTTTATTTATCCTGCAGCCTTAGTATTTTTACTGATAGGGAAGCAGACAGCTGTATTCAGGCCACCTACTGCAGGGGAAATGGGGGATTCAGATGGTACTTTATGAGCTGACAGTCTCTGGTTCTTTATTCAGTTAATGAGAAGAAGGAGTCATGATTTCTAAGTCAGACAGAGTGTTTGCTATGACTGCCTCACCCAAACATTGTGATTAGTTCTCTTCAGTTTCAAACAAATCCAGAACATACGTCTTCAGTCACTCAATTCCCCTTTGAATTTATATGCCATAGGAGGTGTTGGCTCTCTACAAGGCAATCTGACTATGGGCCAGTGAGACTAACAACATCCTGATGCCTAGAATAATTTCTGTGGCAATTGGAACCCACTCCATAAAATAATACATTGATGGCTCATTCATCCTCTTTAGTGTTTGTGAGCCAGATGTACAAAAATGTGGCACCAATGAGAGGTTGAAATTAGGATCTTATTTTAAAAAAAAGAAAAGCTTTTAGGTATACGAAGTCTCTGCAGAATGCTGACATTATGATACTATTGAAGATTCTACTAGAATAAGCTTCATGTAACTGATAAAAATAGATCATTATATATAGATTATGCTGTGATTCAAACCTGTGATTCACAATAGTATAGCTGGGGAAGCCATTGTGACAGTTGGGAAACCATCCTTATCATGGAAATGTTGCCTCGGTGTAATAATGTAGAAATAATCACTGCTTTGTACCAGATATCATTAACTATATTTAAATGTTTTAACAGTTTTCAAACCTTTGGCTTTAAATTGTTACAAAGTTACAGCAGAACTGCAAGCATTATTAAATGGGCATAGAATTTAAAAATTAAATTGCAAAAAAAAAAAAAATAAATGGCAGGACAAGGTGTCATTACAATGAGCTGTAGGAATATATGACTCTTAATCTCATTCTTCTGGACTGACAAATGCACCGTCTGTCTATATGGCATTAATGAATGACAGCTTCTCACCATTTGGTGCATGCATGTGTCATCATTTGTCTAGATGACATCTTGATTTATAGACATCATTGGAAAACATTAGAAAATCTTTCCACAAGTTTGATGGGAATTCTGAATATGTGCAAGTAAGGACTATTATTTTTTTTCTGAACAGTTCATTGGGGTATGCTATTTCAGGCAGTCAGAGGGGCCATATGGTCCATTGGTTAGGTTTTCACTTGGAAGATGGGTGCCTTGAATGCAGTTTGCTGCTGTACCTGAAGGTTCTTTTTGACCTTGGGTGAATCATCTATTTTCTCAGACTCAGCTACACTGTAAACAAAAAAATGATATTTCCTCCTCTCACAAGGGTAAATAAAATCTTGTTGAACACGCCGAGTTGTTTAGAGGCTACACTAATTAGAATCACATATTCATTTGAATTTATGCATTAAACTAGATTTTGAAAGCAAATTTCTCTCAAAAATATATAAGAAAATGTAAAAGAATGTAGCAAGGAATAACTTGCAAAAAGTACTTTATACATTTTCATTATGTACATCCAAAATGTGGAAAAGAAAGGAAAATTCATCCCATTGCAGAAAAATAATTCTAGCATAGGAAAGAAATTTAATGGTTGGAATGATTGGAATACCATGGAGTGTTATCACTAAGAAATGACATATATGTGTGTGTGCATGTGTGTGTACATGTACAATAACATACACAACTTCTGCCAGTCTGTCTCTGCACAGAAACTTGCACAGTTCAAATTAGCACTGTATTCCATTTTCCAAAGACTGAGCATTCATTTGCAGCTTAAGAGCAAGAAAAAAACAAGCAGATATTTATTATAATTCTGCTTTAATAGAGAATTATTATTTTCCCATGGAGCTTTTTATTAATCATTCTGGCTCTACTTGTCATTTTAATAATTTTTATAACATTTTCCCAACACTTACTAACCCTCTGATTGTTCTGTATATGTTGCAGCAGTCTGCAGTAGACAGGATTCACACAATATCTCTGGGTGTGCAGGGCTGGATGTCAGCCAGCTTCCACATAGCCACTCAGACACACAGATGAGCATTTTCTGGCATCATGTGAGGAACCCAAGAGGTGTAAT
>NW_020956157.1:180124-181515 GCF_003031625.1 Empidonax traillii | reverse complement strand
GTGAGACACAGTGTGCGCGGAACTGAGCCCACCCTTTAATCCTGAGGTTCATCTGCCGGGGCCAAGCACGCTTGGACGGTGGCAGCGAGGTCCTCAGGACGTAGATGGATTGCCTTACAGGGCTAACGAGCTCCATCTGCCCAGGGAGTGTCCTAACCGGGAATCGAACCCAGATCTCAGCGTTGACAACGCTGTGGTTTAGCCACTGCACCACCAGGGACACTCGAGTACAAATTATATGTCATAGCTGATTAGTGATTGATGATTAAGTGCTGTAGCACTCTTTTTTTGGAATTAAAGGCAAACAGTGAGAAAAGTACAGGCTGCAAAATTTCTTCCCAAAGAAATTTAGAAAGGATCATCATAGAATGTTTTGGGTTGGAAGGGACCATAAATATCATCTAGTTCCAAACCTACTGCTGTAGGCAGGCATACCTTTCACTAGATCAGGTTGCTCAAAGCCTAATCCACCTTGGTCTTGAACCCTTCCAGAAAAAAGGTAGCCACAATTTCCCTGGGCAACCTATACCAGTGCCTCACCATTCTCACAGTCAAAAAGTTCTTCCTATACCTAATCTAAACCTATTCTCTTTCAGGTTAAAGACATTCTCCTTGTCCTACGTCCCCTATGTCCCCCTCACATGCCCTTGTAAAAATGCCCTCTCGAACTCTCTAGTAGCCCCTTCAGGTACTGAAAGGCACTATAAGGTCTCCCTAAAGTCTTCTCCTCTCCAGGCTGAACAGCCTCAGCTCTCTCAGCCTCTCTTGATAGAAGAGGTCTTTTTATAATTCTTTACATCTTTACATTTACATATAATGCATTTCTTTATTCCCACACTCATATTGCATTGTGTAATTTTGATTTTTTTGTGTGTTTTGTTTTGGTTTTGTTTGATTGGGGGGTTTTAGATTCTTTTTTGCATGTGGTCTTTTTTATTCCTTCTTCTCAGCAAAATCCAGTAATGGAAGAGCCCATATGTTTTTGTTTTAACCTGTACTTGTAGATTAAAGCAACTGAGAAAAAAAAATCCCGCTTAGAACACTATTATAACTATTATAACTATTACAACAGAGGTCGTTGAGTGAGATAAATTATAGTTTGTAGGAATGATGGAGGAGAAGGACAGAAGAAAGGGTTCCTTTATTCTTCACCTGTACAGTTTCTAACATATGTAGGACTTACAGATATGACCACAAATAAATACAAGTAATAGTCATAGTAAATATTAAATATAATGACTCAAAGAACTATAAAAACAGAAACAGTGGAGGTCCATAATTGGAGTTGGTTTAAATTGGCATCTGTGTGTTGACTTCAAAGGTAGAGCATATGAAGATCAAGTATCTGACTAAAAGTGTTTGAAATGCACAAATTTCTTCATATTAGGCAA
>NW_020956157.1:177671-180103 GCF_003031625.1 Empidonax traillii | reverse complement strand
TTGTCATTTTAATAATTTTTATAACATTTTCCCAACACTTACTAACCCTCTGATTGTTCTGTATATGTTGCAGCAGTCTGCAGTAGACAGGATTCACACAATATCTCTGGGTGTGCAGGGCTGGATGTCAGCCAGCTTCCACATAGCCACTCAGACACACAGATGAGCATTTTCTGGCATCATGTGAGGCACCCAAGAGGTGTAATACTGCTAAAAATATAAGCTTTGAAGTGCAACAAGGCAGAAGTAGTTTCAGAATGGATTATTCTTGTTTCCTGTAGGGTCTACTGCCCTGTTAAATAGGGAAACAGGGCACTGACCAGACATTTCAGTTGGGCCAGGACAATCCTAGAAGACAATGTTTTTCCTTCCTCTTTGAGAAGAAACAAAAAACCAAACCAAACCAAACCAAACAACAAACAATTTTGATGAAATTGTGTTATTTTTTTCTGGCATTCACCGTCCAGTAACATTCCTGGCAATTTACCTTTTCCCTGGACTATAACTGTAGAGCTAAAACCAGAGACCTCCTTCCCTGCTTCAGCCCCAGCTTCTCTGACCAGGCAGGATGAATGGTCTTTACATCATCCAACCCTTCTCGTGTGACCTTCCTTTGAAATCAAACTAAATTTGGTTAAACTGATGGAGGAATTTTTAGGGAATCCAGGGGTGGTACCTTTCTGTTCCTTTCTAAGCAGTTTAGGATTAATAGGTATGTCCTAGCCTAGAGTGAGTACCTCTGAAGGAAAGATATTCTTTGGAATAAAGCATCTCATCAAGAATTGTCTGTAGGCTTTTGGGTTGCCTGCACTGTGCTTTGGAGGAGGGATGCAAGGCTTCAGTTTTGCTGTAAGAAGCATTTCTACCTTACCAGGACTGGCCAGGCTTGACCTCATTTAGCTAGAGAGATCAATTTACATCAGGAAGAAAGGTCATCTTCTATACATTGATCCTGGAGAGTTTAAAAATGACTACATGGAGGTAGTTAGACATTATGCTTATCTCAGATCATCTCCCACCTCTTTCTGCCAGGGAAAGGCAAGTCATATGTAAGAGTAGTCAATTTTGAAGTGATGGATGTTATAGTTGAATTTTTAGTGGGCAGTCTCTTAACTGGGCTTAAAAATATGACAATAACATGTAATGAAGGAAGGGGACAAGGTTACAAATGCTAACTTTCAGCAATGGTCCCTGAATCAGATGCTCGTTGTCATCTCACCATGAGGTGAAGCTGATCTAGAACAGTAGAAAGGACTCATGAATATGAGTACAAATTATATGTCATAGCTGATTAGTGATTGATGATTAAGTGCTGTAGCACTCTTTTTTTGGAATTAAAGGCTAACAATGAGAAAAGTACAGGCTGCAAAATTTCTTCCCAAAGAAATTTAGAAAGGATCATCATAGAATGGTTTGGGTTGGAAGGGACCGTAAATATCATCTAGTTCCAAACCTACTGCTGTAGGCAGGCATACCTTTCACTAGACCAGGTTGCTCAAAGCCTAATCCACCTTGGTCTTGAACACTTCTAGAAAAAAGGCAGCCACAATTTCCCTGGGCAACCTATACCAGTGCCTCACCATTCTCACAGCCAAAAAGTTCTTCCTATACCTAATCTAAACCTATTCTCTTTCGGGTTAAAGACATTCTCCTTGTCCTATGTCCCCTATGTCCCCCTCATATACCCTTGTAAAAATGCCCTCTCCAACTCTCTAGTAGCCCCTTCAGGTACTGAAAGGCACTATAAGGTCTCCCTAAAGTCTTCTCCTCTCCAGGCTGAACAGCCTCAGTTCTCTCAGCCTCTCTTGATAGAAGAGGTCTTTTTATAATTCTTTACATCTTTACATTTACATATAATGCATTTCTTTATTCCCACACTCATATTGCATTGTGTAATTTTGATTTTTTTGTGTGCTTTGTTTTGGTTTTGTTTGATTGGGGGGTTTTAGATTCTTTTTTGCATGTGGTCTTTTTTATTCCTTCTTCTCAGCAAAATCCAGTAATGGAAGAGCCCATATGTTTTTGTTTTAACCTGTACTTGTAGATTAAAGCAACTGAGAAAAAAAAATCCCGCTTAGAACACTATTATAACTATTATAACTATTACAACAGAGGTCGTTGAGTGAGATAAATTATAGTTTGTAGGAATGATGGAGGAGAAGGACAGAAGAAAGGGTTCCTTTATTCTTCACCTGTACAGTTTCTAACATATGTAGGACTTACAGATATGACCACAAATAAAGTACAAGTAATAGTCATAGTAAATATTAAATATAATGACTCAAAGAACTATAAAAACAGAAACAGTGGAGGTCCATAATTGGAGTTGGTTTAAATTGGCATCTGTGTGTTGACTTCAAAGGTAGAGCATATGAAGATCAAGTATCTGACTAAAAGTGTTTGAAATGCACAAATTTCTTCATATTAGGCAA
>NW_020956157.1:138880-176766 GCF_003031625.1 Empidonax traillii | reverse complement strand
AGTCATAGTAAATATTAAATATAATGACTCAAAGAACTATAAAAACAGAAACAGTGGAGGTCCATAATTGGAGTTGGTTTAAATTGGCATCTGTGTGTTGACTTCAAAGGTAGAGCATATGAAGATCAAGTATCTGACTAAAAGTGTTTGAAATGCACAAATTTCTTCATATTAGGCAATACAAAGGGTGACTTTGAAACTTCATGAATGGGAGCTGGGAATTCCTGATTTCTAATGAAGAGGATGTTTGGGTAAACAAATGGATATTTGCAGGTAAACACCGCATGCTAACTTGAAAGCTGCAAGCAGTGCTTTCAGCTTCAAACATTTGAGTTGAAATATTGAACTGAACTGTGGTCATAAAAGGATTTTGAAAATAAAAACATGCAGTGTCTCATTAGGTTATATTTTCTTTTATCTGTAGTCTTCTAACAAATTAAATACGAAGATTTGCAGAAATCCAAAATCAAGGCTAGGATTGCTGATCCAATAGCCGGTTGGTTAACACAGAGCTATGATTAGTGTTGGCTGTTCTGCCAAAAGTGGAGTTTGTTTAATAAGTACAACTTTTCCTTAGTCATTTCAGGGAAAAACAAAGATAATTAAAAAAAAAAGAAAAAAAAAAAGAATGAAAGGAGCTTTGTCCGACGAGGTTTAGCTTTTATGAAGTAGATGATTCAGCACTACTTTCTAACCATCTCCCTACAGCCTGAACTCCTCCTTCCCACCTTCCAATGCTCCATCCCCATATTTAAAAAGAAATAATCAAAGGATATCTTAGACTATATCTTTAAAGAATATTATTCTTCTATTAAAACCACTCACACAATTTCGAAAAGTGCAGTGCATGATGCTCTTATTCTGCAAACTAAAGAGATTAAATTATAGCTATACATGTGCTTTTAGAATAAATTACACACATGGACAATTCTGTAGGCTCCAGGGTAAGAGAGTAATTTTCTAGAGTTTATATTAGTAACCAACAAAACTTTGGGAGCCTTATGTACAAGCCATTTATGCTGCTTACCCATAGTCTTGCATCGTGGCTCTGGTAGTGGGAAGCTCAGCCACTGTGCTGTCACACATTCTGCTTTGAAGAAATTAGTCAGATAGCAACTAATATTTTGCTTGGTAACAACATATCCTAAACAACTTTGCATTATGAGACCCAAGGACAAACCTGGATTCGGCATACATTGACATTTTCTGTCTAAGTTGATGAACCTATTACACTTTACATTGGCGAAGTATTTGAACCCTCTCAGATAATGAGCTGCTACAAAACTGGAGGTACAAACAGATATGTAAAGGCTGTTTATGTTTTGGGTAGATATTATGTAAGGAAAAATTATATGTGTAACACTTTAAAGACACATATAACAACAAGACCTCAGGAATTTTTCATACACATTTGAATCTTTTGAAAGGGAAATATTTTAAGGGCTAAATGTTCACCAATTTGCCAAGGATTTTTATTTTTTCAATCCTCTTGGTCCTAGAATTGTTTTAAACATGTACTGAAATATCTACCTGTTCAAATTTCACTGTTTTTTTGCCATCTAATAAGCTTGGTTCTTAGGATTAACTAAAACCAAGACTATTTTCTTTTACATCTTTTGTATTTGATTTTTTTCTCAAACATAGTATAAGAAAGAAAAGTCCTATAGCTAAAATGCAATATGACATCGTAAACAGATTGATCTAAACATTTGTGGTATCCTCAAAAGTAGAATCTATAAAAAATAATAACAATATAAGGTACCTGCTGATGTACGTCTATTTAATTTCAATTCAATCATTACAGAATTTCACATATACTTTTTTGTAAGACTTGCATATTAAAATTTTATTATTAAAAATAATTGATTCACTTTTCAGCAGTATAATATATGCAAGGTATCCATTTTATCTTTGAATTGGAGACCCTTTTCCACATTTAGTTAAAATAGAAAAAACCTAACAGCATCAAATAAATTAGTCATGCTGCAATTAAACTAATATTTTCTCCTTGTTTCTTTTCTCTAACCCATATCCCATTTCATGAGTGAATTAAACTCCCACTTATTTTTATAAATATTACATTTTCTATATGGGCCTCATACTCCCTTACAGATATCTACATTATCACATAATCTTTACAGATACAAGTATAATTCTCATGTGCTGCTGTCTGCAGTTTGTGGATCTATTTTCCAATCAATTCAAGGCCAACTCTCATTAATGCAATGAGAGCTTTCATGAATAAATCCCTCATTTTTCAATGATAGAATAGATTCTTCATTATTGAGTTGCATGCACTCAAGTGGGATCTACGTGCACCTAAAGAAAGAAAGTCATGATTTTTTAAATCATAATGAATGCCCCAGTACACTTCTTACCATTTTGTTTCTTCAGAACTGTATCTAATTTCCTGAATATCTTTGATAAACATTGGCTTTTTTTCTTCCTTCTTGGTTAATGAAAACTCAGGAATTACTTCTCGAGCCTATTAATTAGGGATATTTGTGTATTTTTCCATCTGCTCTGAAAAGTGAATGATATCCACTGATAAAAACAATACTGAAAGTGCAAGAAAGAAAGGATACGTCATCATTAACGAAATGACCAAAAAAGAGTCTGGGATTGTTATTTGCCTGGTATCTATCTAATCAGTAATAGATTCAATGCAAATGTACATGAATTATATTGAAACTTCCTCTTCTTGCTTTAAAATCATCTGAGGTGTGCATAATTTACAAAAACTGTGTTATAGAAAGTAAAAATATAAAATTATTATGATGGGTTCAGTATATTGAGTTTCATCCACTAAATTATCATTATGATCTTACCTGAAATACTGGATATCCAAAAAATATTCCTAATCTGATTAATTATGAGATAAAATATACTTTTACTGATGATATTGTGATTTTTTTTTTTTTTGTTTTTAGTATTTGGTACCTTGATTACACACTAAAAAATTAAGAAGAATGTTAAGTGCTGTTCATTATTATTAATGTGACAGAAAAGGTAAAAATACTGTTTTGTGTCCCATTAGGACAGATAAAAGACTTCTTATGAATGAGACTGAGAAGTCTGGAGGTTGCTAAGACCTTCTAGGTCTTTCTTCTGTTTTAGTCTTCAGTTCTTCCCAGGCTGCCCTTCACAGGGCAAAAATGTCACGTGAAGTATTGAACCCCTTTCGCAGCAATAGGAAGAAGACTTTGAAACATCATTCCTTTATAAAGAGGTTGAATAAACACCTGCCAGGCAGTAAGTGTTTTGGATCCTGCCTTAAAACAAGAAAGAGAGCAAAATGGCTTGCTGAAGTCTTCCAGCACCCAGTTCCAGGATTTTCAGTGATATTTTGGAATTAGTCTCACTGATAAAATATTCTCATCTGGATAGATCTTCTATTTCATTGTATATAAAATGAAAAAATTTTTTTAATACAGCCATACTTGGCTCCCTCCATAGTCGAAGAACAATGGGCTGAATCACCTCTTGATGACCTAAACTGAATTGCCTTCACAAGGCTCTCTCTCTCCTCAACAGCATTCAGAAAAATCTAGTGACTATACAGCTAGCAGAAATATCACATATGAATCCACAAGGTTTTGAGGGAAGAATTCAGTTTTTGTGTTTAGCAAAGTTCTCATTGTATGTAAACATGTGTCTTTAGAGATAAAACATTTCTCCAGTTTTACTTCATCTTAGACTTTTGGAAAGAGAGGGGCTGCAGAACTCAGCTGCAACCCAGAGTCCAATCACCTGTTTTCTCAGCTATCAATGATGTTAAAATAAAAATTACTTCCTTGTAGAAATAAAGTATACTGTAAGTCAGTGCAGTTTGTGTTGGAGACCGAGTAGATCTCCTTCTCTTCTATTAGCAGAGAAGTGCAAGAATCTCTTCTCCATGAATTAGGGAAAAATCATTAGTTATGAATTACTGGACCATTATGCTTCCTCTCATCCACAGAAAATACCTTAGTGCTCTCAGCTCCAGCACTACACTACTTGCTAAGTCCCCAAACCCTGCAGCTTTTTCAGCTATAGAGTTTTCCAGGATAATTCCCTTTCATATGTAGAAATATATAAGCTCAAGTAATGCAAAAAGGACATTTACAACAACTCAAGCTGACAAAAGAATTCAGTTATGCTGCAGTAACATAGGAGGATGATGAGGGCCTGATTTTGCAGCCAATAAAAAAATACGTAGATAAACTGCAGTGCCGAGCATCATTAATTTAAATGACTGCAATAGTGTTCACCTTTTCTATTGAAGACCATTTCTCTACATTATAAAACATATAGCCTTTGCCTAGAGTGTTCTGATGGTTGCTCCAGTAGCTTATACTGTTCAATATTTTGTAGTCCTCTGTGACATCCCTTTATCTTGAGTCTAGTAGACTTCTCATCTAGGTCAATTCCAGCAGTTTATTTAGGTGCTCTCTTTTACAATTGATTGCCTGGGTGTATTTATGAATCACTATTGTGGTATAACCCCAACAATCAACCAAGACCCACCAGATACTCGCTCATTCCCCCACCAGTGGGATCAGGGAGAGAACTGGAAAGATAAAAGCCAGAAACCTCATGGGTTGAGATAAACAAAGTTTAATAGGGAAAGAAAAATTCACCAGTTCCCAAGGGCAGGCAGGTGTTCAGTCATCTCCAGGAGAGCAGGGCCCCGTAATGGTGATGGTTACTTGGGAAGACAAACGCCATCGCTCCAAACGTCCTCTCCTTACTCCTTATTTCCCCTACTTTATACACTGAGTATGAAGTCATATGTGATGGAATATCCCTTTGGTCAGTTTGGGTCACCTGTCTCAGCTGTGTCTCATCCCAGCAACTCCAGTCTCCTCACTAGTGTGGCAATAAGAAAAGCAGAAAAGGCCTTGGCTCTGTGTAAGCACTGCTCAGAATTAACCAAAACATCTGTTTGTTATCAACCCTGAGCTCATCACAGATCCAAAACAGGCCTATACTAGCCACTGCAAAGAGAATTAGCTCTACCCCAACCAAAATCAGTACAATCACTCATCTAGCTTTTTCTTTTTTTCTTTTTCTTTTTTTTTTTTTATCATGTCCTATAAATAATGACAGAAACAGACATGAAAAGAGATCAACACCTACAGGTACCTACAGACTTAATATTACAGACAGAAACTGTGCCACACATTTGCAGACAGTCTGCACTGCCTGATGCACTCTAAACCAATGGGTACCTGACTTCTTTTCTTCACTTTTTCCCTACATGATACATAAAAGATGATTTTTGAGTAATTTTGAATGCAGTAAATATTCACATGAGTTTTATTTTTACTACTGGATTTGCTGATTTATTAAGAATATCCTCACATATAAATAAACTTTGCTCTTAAGGTTTAACATTATTTTCCAGTGTTTTCTATTCTTAACCAATTAGTATGAGATGTGGAGCCACAGAGAAGGTATAAATATGGAGTAAGTGATTTAAATCTGTACTTAGAAGCAAAAAAGAAAGACAACTTCTGTTGATATGTGTGTAAATGTGTTAACTGCATTGGATTTTAAATAAATATGATATTTCCTTGATGTAAATATCCTTTGTTCATAATAACAATAAATCAAAATTTCTGTAAAGTTGGTATTCAGACAAAGTGATCTTTGTCTTATGAAGGTGAGTCTTTATTGGTTTCCTCTTTTTTTTTTTTTTTTAATTTAGCTTTCTGTAGGGATTTCTTTATCTGGGCCACATATATGCCTTAGAAACTGCACGTTAGCAGAGTAAGGAAGTTTTGAGGCAAGAAATTGCAGATTTAGGGATTTTTTTTTTCTTGGTTTAGAAGAGCAATGTCAAGGACAACTCCATGTGTTCTGCAAAGTTCAGCAGTAATATTATTATTCACACAAGTTGTCTCAGCTGTGAAGTCAGTACATTTGTTCTGGATGTCTCTTTATTATTAATGGCCCTTTCACCTGACTTTCTACATTCGTTTGAACCAACATAGCTCTTACCTGCTGGCCAGTTCACTTAGATTGTTTTCATCCCCTGGTTGCCTTAAAGGTGAAGCTTTGTTCCAAATGTCTTCTGAAAGGTTAGTCTTAACTACTGTATGGATATAGGATTGAACAGAAAATACTCAGGAAATAGCTATGGCAAATGAAATAGTGAAGTCTCTCCTCCTACTTTCAAGGTATCACTCATTCAATCCCAAATGCTACCCCATCATGACACCACAGGGTAAAATTGATCATGGACCCAAAGTAAATATAACACAAAGATCCACTCAAGTTTGACATTCCACTGTATCTGCCTTAAGCAGAATTTTAAATAAGAATTAAGTGGTGTGTTGCCTTTTGATGGTTCTTTGCAAATAGGTAATTTTCACCCAGCGAGACTAAGCATGAAATTGAATCAATTTCTTAAAAGTTCTGACTGGAAAAAAAATCATAAAAAGAATAGTCAAGAAAATATGATAACCATCTTGGAAAAATTATGTTTAGTAAAATTATCCTCTTTTTTTTCTTCAAATATGAGTGGAAATAGAAATTTCTCATCTTTGAAAATGCCCTCAATTTCTGGCACATTTGGATGAAGAGGTCTGGTTTTCTGTGGGCCCTTTGCAAGGGTTTCATAATCTGAGATTTATTTGTAATATTATTTTCATTGAAATCTTAAAATACTTAACAATATTGCTGATGGAGAACTACTTATATTATCAAAGATGTTTATATAAAGCAGAAGTAACACTGCCAAAGAATTAATTAGCACGAGTAGTGGAGGTCACTGGAATGTGAAGTGCAGGGCTCTTACTGCAGAATCACGAGCTGAGAAAAATGAGATATTGGTTTAGCTTCAGTAGATTATATTACAAAGATCTCTGTATCAAATGGCTACAATTTCATCGGCTTGTCTTTGCTCATTTATGAAGTACCTTTAGGAAGTTATTCCAGTCTTTCAAGAGGATTTGTAGGGAGACTCAGTACTCATAAAAACATATATCACAATCAGAGTAAAATAATAAGTTACAGAAAGACATTTTAAACTCAATACAAAGTAACATTCAGATAATTCTGGTGTATGGGAATGTATGTGTGCATGCTAGAGTAATGTGAAATACAGAGCACCAAGGTGATAATATGCCACATTAGGACAATTCATTTTAAACATCTTAAAATAGAAATGTCTAAGGAATGAGAGATGGAGGTCAGAAAAAATTCATGAATTCTTCCACCTTATTTTCATAAATCAATGCCTTAGGCCCCACTGAGGCAGCTAAAAATACATTTCTCTTTCAGATGAAGGAGATTAGGAGGTGGAAGGGAGGGCATGTTGCCTTGCAAACATAAAGGATGTCAGAATTGTCATGAAATTTATGAACATGTTGTGTGGGTGTTACTGTATGAGGGAAGCACTTTTCCCTTTAGTCATATAGGTAATAATAGTCCTTTATAATCCACTATATAAAATTTAAAATTTCACCTTTTCAAACTATTATGTTTGTGGTGCAGCCCATAAACAGACAATAGGAGAGAAGGAGTGAGTTTGAATGGGCTGAATGAACTTTACTGTTGTGCACAATTTGTGGATTTCGGGCAAGAAACTGATACTGAACTAGTACACAGTGAATGCATCATGTTCTTTTTCTAGGAACTATTGACTTTCTTGGGTGTTCTCTTTTAAAAAAGACAGAATAACCAAGGTGAGTGCTTTTCACTCTGTATGTCAAAGTACAAATCATAATGACTCTGCTGACACTTTGGAACTGTTTCCCAGTGAGTGAAGCAAGTCCTAGAGACTGCAGCCATTTCAAAGGTACAAAATGTGAGCTGAAGTCATCTAAATCTAGTTCAAACCCCTGCTTCTTAAACATGTGGCTATTAATCAGTTACTTAAATTAACTAAAATGTGAATATAGATTGGAGAGGTGATAGCACCTCCTTATATATTCATCATGGAGAAGCAAAGTCTGAACTCTAATGACTGGTCCTTCATGGCATAAAAACTAAGAAGACAAATAATGCTATGGGCACCTGTTAATTGGAACAGCTCAGTGGGTAGCCAGTTAAATGGCTGTCTTGATGAGGAGAAAAAAACCCACAAAAATAGCTTTGAAAATAACCAAATTGATATAAAACTACACACAAACCAAAAATTGTAAAGATAAACATTTTATATGCTCCTTCTTTATGGAATCTGCCTGCTATAACGTATCCTTTGCAAGACACAGGGGTCAGTATCTGTTCCATATTGAAGAATACAGAATACACTGCAAGTACGGGGGCAGAAAATGTAAAGATGGTTGCACTCATTAGGCAGATCCTAATTTTTCTTCAGCAGATGTAAACTTTGGAACTTCTAAAACCAAATGTTCCTTTTTCTCACTTGTTTGTTGCACATAACTTTTCATTTGCTACCTGACGACTCCTGCATCAAAGACATCAATTTCTATGACTCAGCAGAAACTTTTTCTGTGCCCAGATTATGCAAATACTTGCACACTCACCGAACTTGACCCACTCAAGTTCTAATGAGTAGCCCTACCAACCTTTACAGCACCATTTTCCTATAACTGCTAAGTATCATATTTATGCCTTCTATACAGTGGCTTAAGTAGGGCAGTATCAATTAAGGACCCAATATTTCCCACATCCTTAAATAGACCTCCATGCTTTCCCACTGAGATGACCACTAGAGGAACAGCTTTGTTCAAACATGCTCCACATTCTGTAACTAAATGAATTTTGTAGAATTCTAGTCTGATTTTCTCCTAATGCTGCTGTGGTGGGAAATATTCTCTCTAATGTGATGGAGCTGCAACTGAGCTATGTGTCCCAAGAAAGGATTATCTTTTTTATTTCTTACAGTGTTTCATCATTGTTTTTTACAATTTCCCTCATGCTTTTTCACTTCCCTGTGATGTATCTCCTGTCAGCACAAGGTCTTCAGTACAGCTGTGCGCTTTGCGCCGCACATTTTTGGTCGGAGCTTCTGCAGCTCACCCTGCAGTCCTGCACATGAACACAGGAGGAGACAAGTCTCTGGTGGACTGTTTTGGTGTTGGGAGGGAGAGTGGTGCAGGTGTGGCTTCTGTAAGAAGATAACAGAAGATTCCCCTATGTCAGGGATATCCTATTCCAGCCTGCTCAAAAATTAATTATAGTAAGGTAGGCCACCCTTTTGCATCTGAACCCCATCCTATATTACTTCAAGGAAACATAGAGAGATTTTGGCATCTTATTATGGCATGCAGAATGGAAATACCAAGTAATCATAAATGCATTCAAGTGCCTTGAGCTGAGCAAGAAGGATACTGTCCAATCTTTCTAATTTTCCCATAGGACTCGCAGTTTATAGCCCAGGAGTGCCTTTTGAAAGGGTATAAATACATCTTTCAAAAAAACTAAACAATATGGGCTTTTTTGTGGTTTTGTTGTTTCCCCCCCCCCCAGATTTTTGAGAAGATCCATCTCACTGAACTTAAGACGTCTAAACTGTAAATGTCAGAGGTTGTACTATTTTCACCCGTTAGAGTCAATGAAAAGAAGTAGATTATTTGCTTCAAAAAGTAGTGGCTTTTTGGGATGAGACAAAGTGCATTGTAAATTGTGTATATCTTAGGAGAAAAATAGGGATGGGCTTTAATCCATCTGATTTTGGATGGCTACAGTGTAGTACTGCATGTACACCCACTACATCTTGTCAGTACAAACAACAGAGGGCTGTGGCTCATCAACATTAAGAGTGGCATCAGTTGTGGAAGCTTAGGTGTCATTTTCGATGCCATTGAAAAATCTCTTGCAAACCCTGCATCATATTTACCTATCTTGGGTATCTTAGGTCATCTCAAATTGTTCCAGATGTTAATTCTTACACAATTTACTCCTTACTTAGTACTTTCTTTAGAGTGAATTTAGTTGTTCTTCAGATTTCACTGACTGAGAGTTCTATTCAATTGCCTGATCAGAAGCCCCTCAAGCTGTTTGAGAAGACTCAGGATATTTCAGACATGTATGGGGTTAGCAGATGTGACACAGGACAAAGGAAACATCCCTACTCCTTAGGAGAGGTAAACTGAGTTTAGGCAAGATAGTTCTGGGCATTTGAGATGGCACTAGAACTCCTATATTTTGCTACTTGAATTAAATCTTAGCTTTCCATTGCCCATATAGGGGCACACATGGTAATTTTGTGGGGGCTAAATGTAGAGTCTGCCATTGTAGAAAGATGGCAATTTACTTGGGGATAAATATAGAATAAAAAATTTACTGTTCAATCCTGGGACAAATCCCATCATTTTCAGTTAGGCCCGTGATCTTTCTTCCTAGGTAATATCCTAGCAAATGACCTACATATCCTTATGTTTCTTTTTAGATAAAGTGGAAATAGCACACCCCATTTACAGGAAGATCTCACCACAGACCATAGCAGAAATGTACAAATAAACGTTTCTCATTTTTAATCAAGAATTTTGTTTTCCACCAATTATCATGGCTAGACTTCACCAGCAAAGATTTGAGAAGGGCTCTACCCACACTTTCTTCAAGTGCGCTGGTGGTTGAAAAGGCCAATGTGAGATAGACAACTCAAAAGGCACAGCAGAAAGACTCCCCGGGTGGTATGGACAAGATGACTTTTAGCTGGAAAAAAACCTGATGTCTACCAATTCTGACCCAGAGATGTGAGACAGAGTTATCTTAGTTCATCTTGGCCTTTTTGGCCTGATTAATTTGCTGTATAGGTATATCTTTCTGATGTAGTATCTGAAAAGTCATGTATTTTGATTGGTTGAGGTCATTATTAACTAGAAAAAGTTCTGTGAATCATTTAATATGCACCAAAATTTTTGTCATCAGCGACTTACTTCACAAAGTTAATATCTCATTCTCTTTTCTGATTTGCTGCTGCTGTCAGCATTCTTTATCTCTGTGTGATTACCAGTTCTGGGAAACTGTTTGTCTTCTGACCCTGCTTCTCATCCCAAATCCAAAGATTTTATCTGCCTCAGGCAGAAATAAACACAACTTAACAGCCATGAATCCCCATGGGAAATACAGATCAAAGGATGATAAATCCTATAAAATTTAATTTAGTTGATTATTGGTAGACAGTGAAGAGGAGTAAGTGCACTCTTGTTTTTGACAAAGAGAATTTAAGAGCAGTTTATGTCTGCAGTTATGCCTGGTGAGAATTTTTGCTTAGCTATCTTACTCTTTCCTCCTTGCTGCTCATCACCTCCCCTTCATCAAAGGCTGTTTATTCCCCATCTCCCTCTGTTAAGCTTTAAGTTCTCTTTGCTATCTTTCAATCAATCTGAAATTAGCAAAAACTCCTACTTAAGCTGTTCTGCTAGCTTGTATCATTTTTATGGAGACTTGCTGAGAAGTTACCTCATGGGCAGCAAATGCCACAGCTCTAATGAAATGCAATAGGGAGCAGCGGTGACAGTAACCCATTTTACGCCTGAAGTTTTGTACCTGAAGATGAAGGACACAGGAGTACAAGCACTGTGAAACCTGGAAGTATGATATTGGGAAAGAAATAAATTAACACAAAGACGGTAACTTTGCTTTAGTCATATTGTTGACAGAGCAGGAGCTAATCAGATCAGAATACAGACATGTAGAGAATTTCTGAGAGTGTCTAGGTACATTCAATAATGCTTACCATTAATGACAGATGTCTCACCTCAGCTTTGTAAAGTTCACAGCAGCTCTAATAAAAAGCTCTGCAGTCTATTGATGTTACTTTTTCTTTCTTTTTTTTTTTTTTTTTTCCAAAAGTCTTGAGGAAATTCCATAGGACTAGACAAAAACTAGTGTTAGGTCAGTACTATAAGGACAAATAAACTGACCTAGTATGGCTATGCTGTGGTTAGTTTGAAATTCGTACTAGGCAAAAAGATAGAAAGTTTGACATAAGAAACAATCAGAAACAATAATTAAATCAGAAACAATAATTAAAGAATATTCTTAGTGACAATCAATACTGTTTCCTGTCAGAAAAAGATTAGTGTGAGACACAGCTACAATAACTGTGAAAAAAATTGTCAGTGTATGGCATTGTCTATGGCCAGCTGTAATAGAAACACAATCTAAAAGTAGTACTGAATGTGGTAACAACAAATTGCTGGAAGCCAGAGATACCCCTCTATTTCAGGTGAAAATAGTGTTGTGGTAAAATATAGAACTACTGAATATTATTTTGCTGACATTTCCTGCAGGAGAAAATGCTTTGCTGTGAATGATACTGGTTCCTGAAGCATAATTGTTTTTCAGCACAAGAACTTGCTGCTACCTTTGGTTTAAAGTCAGGCTTAAAGTCAGGTGCTGAAGGAAGTTCATACACAGTAACAAATAGAGTTATCGGGCTCCTAATGATCTATTCTCCCATTGATACTCCTGGGACGTTGCATAAAGCTCTCATTAATGCAAATAGAAATGTGGAATGTACATGCTGAAACCAACAACTCCCCCTATTGTTATAATGGGTGAATGGTCCCCTTAGGCAAAAAGGAACATTACTGACTTTAATTTTTCCTTTACTTCCTCCTCCTCCTTATGAAACAAATCATGTTAAAAAGTGTGGTCTTTTGGATTTGTTTGTTTTTTAAGTGGATGTCACGGGAGAAAGTCAGTGAGGAGGATTTATCAAAAACAACATTCTTGTTACGACCCGGTTCTGACCCAGTGTAGCCAAATCATCAATCATGGTGACAATGGGCCATATTTATCCCTGGTGCAGCTGCACTGTAATTGACAGAATTACATTTAGAGGAGGTTTGCCCTATAGCTGTTTAGTAAGAAGTCTTGGGTGATGATTAGTCGAAGGTTTACCTTTCTCTGCAGCTTGGATTAATACATACATTATGCAAAGGTATACGTGTATTCCATTTGCTACAGATGTTGTAGTCAAGAATTCATGGATGTTTGCACTTTTCTACTCCTAGTTTCATTATAATAGAATGTAAAGATTACAGGGTCAGAATCCTGTTATACAGTTGAAAGGTTGACAGAATAATTTTATTGTATTCTGTTTTTTTACCATAATATTCAGGTATACTTGGTGGCATGTCATAAATACTAGGCATGAGAGAGCTAAAATGGGTAGCAGTAATGATGTCCTACAGCAAAGAAATATTATTCCAAGGCTTTTTATTACCAAAACCAACACACAGACAAAGTGAGAACTTATTTACATGGTTCTAGTGAAAGAACAGAAATATTTGTCAGAGTCTAAGATGTCTGCTCACTTTTAGTATCATTTTAAATTTAGATGGCATTTCATTAATTAGAGTGATCAAAACCAAACGTTTCATTCTATGGAAGGAAATGTTTCAAACCCTTTGATAGCATTAACAAACTGGATCTGTTAAAGTTAGCTGGTGCTACCTAATGTTAATTAAGCAGTGTGTTTCAACTTTTTATCTCCTATACAAGTAATTGCCTTTACACAGTAGTCACAATCAGCTGCTTAATGGGTGAAATTATTACTAACCTGAATTAAGGGAAGTACTAACGTTGACTTCACTGGGGCTATGATTTCATCTTTATCACATGAATTAAATGCAATGTGACTCAGTAACAGAGCTCAAAATGTGATCAGTTAAAGGAAAAGTAAAGATTGATGCTTAATGCAGGTGTCATCTAAACACAGACAGTAGGAATAGAATAAACCCTGATTTATTACAATGCCCTGTGATACATATTTCACAGTTGTGCTATGTCTGTATATAAATGTGGCTGGTATTGCTTTCTAGAACTGAAAGAAGTTATGGATTTGCTATTTTGTAAATGGGTAATATATGTGAGGAAATAATTAAATTGCAGTAATGTTGTAGTCCAGCTGAATAACTAGTTGTCTTACTCATAGTAGGTAGTTGTTTATCTCATATGCCTCTATAATTCTACCACAGATTGCTCCAAATTAATTGGATTCACAATTTATACAAATACACAGCTTAGACAACAAATAAAGCTCCTGGATCTCTTTTGAAGTAGATATGTAGAACAAGACTGGACTGGCCAATTTTTTTTTCAATTTTACTGGAAAATTTTATGAGATATAAGGTTAGTGTAGTGTGCAGTAATATGAGGGCTTTGTACTGAAATTCCATGTGGGGTTGTGTTATCAGTCAATGCGTCCTAGGGATTTACACAGAAATCTGCTAATGGAATACAGTTAACATAAAACTGTGCCATCAGTAAGTGTCACTTGCTCTATTGGGAGACATTAGCTATCACAGCAGTGGCTGGGAAAAATACAGAGTACAGTACATGTAGTTCATAAACTGTTGTGAATTACATGGCAGCTTTTTCTGACTTTCTTTTGTCTACATAATCTTAAGATTTTTAATAGCACTCTTTGCTGTTACCCTAGCATAAGAGACAGATCAATTAGAGGGAGAAATCAACGTAAACCTTCTTGGTAAAATAAAATAGGTGTCGTAGGTCTTGAAAGCTTCTGACTACATCTACACAGTCTAGGCTGTGTGTCAGTGTTTCTCATTCAGTGGGTTACAATCCCAAAGTCAGCAAAAGTGTCCCCAGAGCACTAAAAGAAAGTGAAAATTTTTTGACAAAGCAAAAGATATCTCAGTCTCCTGTTCTCAGATCTTTATCTTTTAAGGCTCAGCAATTTTTTTTAAATCTTTTGAAACACACATAATGGTAATTACTTTTCTCACTGTTAGATTTGTAGCATATACAGGGATTTCATAATTTTTTTCTAATATCTATTAAATTACTCCTGCATAAATGCTCATAAGTCACACTTCCATTAAAATGTTCTAATGCTTGTGATGCATGATACTAGCTAGCATTTGATAGCTAGTGCACATTACAATTCTTGGGAGGACTATGTGAATTTTAACACATCAGCTGACAGGATTTACTGCAACTAGCATTGACCAGATAGTTTATGGTAAAAGTACAGCAGGACTTTAGAACATTAATTAGTATGTGTTAGACATAGGAGATGAAATTAACCTATTTATCTAATGAGAAGTCAAAGACTAATTTTTGTGGAATGAAAAAGTTAACAAAACTAACTAAAAGCTTTCAATATTTTCTTTCAGGACTAATTAAATTAAAAGTACTGGGATATTATGCTCATATATAGAATTTACATCTGTGTTTATCCCAGCATTCAACACAGATGTAGTAGCTTTGTGTGTTAAGAGCATTTGTTTTTTCTTTTTTTTTTTAGAAAGTTTTTGCTGATATGAGCTTTTTAGAGCTGAAGCAATGCTAGCTAAGAAAATGAGCCATGAGATGTTACCCGCAGTTGTCCCTTTGAGAAGCTGCTACTCCCTCATTCTCATCCAGTTGCTCCTTACCTGCTGTCTCTCTGGTTGCTGCACCCACTCCTTTACCCAGCCAAATGCAGTGCCTAACTTTAACAAGTTTAATAACAAATCTTTGTTTGTCAGGGTTGTGGGTTTGTGATGGATCATCTCCGTGATGACCAATCAGGAAATCTCTACTTTAAAGATAATGACAAAGAATAAAAACAAATAGTGTAGTTTCTTCTGTTATGCATACATGTGTATTTATGGTATGTCCCAGACCTGCAAGTGTTCAAGGCCAGGTTGGGTAGGGTGTTAACAACCTGGTCTAGTGGAAGACATGCCTGCCCTTGGAAAGAGAATTGGAACTACATGATCTTTAAGGTCCCTTCCAAACCAAACCATCTGACAGGACAAGAGAAAACGGCCTGAATCAGGAGATGTTCAGATTGGGCCTCAGAAAGACTTTCTTCACTGAAAGAGTGGTCAGGCACCGTAGTGGGCTGCCCAGGGACTGCTGGAGTCACCATCCCTGGAAGTGTTCAATAAACAATTGGACATGACGATTAGTGCTATGGTTTATTTGGTGTGGTGGCATTTGGTCAAAGGTTGGTCTTGCTGATCTTGAAGGTTTTGTCCAACCTAATGATTCAATGATTCTATGATTCTTTGACTCTACTAATCTATAGTTCTATTTCTTTTGTGTGTGCACCTGCATATGTAAGTTTTACTCCAATTTTACTTAAGAAGAAGAAAAGATTAAACACAAAATCACAGAATGAAGAACCACAGAGCATATAACTCACCAAAGAAGCAGTCTTGCTGCTAAAGAGACTATAGGCAGGCAAAGAAACTGACAGTAACGTGAAACTGTAATTTGATGGTTATTTGGGTCAAAAATTTTTCAGAGAAAAAACAGAACAGTATACTTTCCTTTCTGTGTCACTGTATTTTTCTCTGCTAGTAAAACAGTTTGTAGAGTAATGTAGTTTGGGGAACTGATCTAGCTGTAAAATAGTCACTAAAAGACAAAGCAAAGATCTTTTTGGGGTTTTTTATTTGATCAGTTCTAGTTCATGACTGAGAAATACCTTTGTTGCCAGTTCAGCAAGATCCACGGCCCCAAGCAAAAGGAACTTGCAAGGTTGTCTTCAACGCACCTCAAACTGTGCCTGAGACTTGATATGGGAAAGATAGTTGATGTGCTAAGATGCCTTCCAACTGTAGGAATTGTCTGGTAGGTGATGGAGAGGACCCATGTGAATGTTGAAGAAACAGGTGGGGCTTTTCTCTGTTTTCTTTCCCAGATAAGCAGGAAAGCAAAGGAGTGACACACTCTACTAAAAAAAAAAAGAGTGAAGTGACAAAAGAGAAAGAAGGCCAAACTGCATCACTGAGCAGACTTTATAACACTTCTATTGGAATTCATTTTCCCTGTTTGCAGATAACCAGAGTCTGTGTTCTACTATTGCCCATCTCTTTTATTGTCATGGATGTACACTATGAGACAATTGAGGATCCTGGCAAAGTACTGGATAAAGTCTAAAAACAGCTAATAAGAGGAGCATAGCCTCTAGATTCCTCATGGGGAGAGGGAAAGAGCCAGGATTTTTGCTGTCCTGTGGGATGCAATTATGTTGTCCAGAACCAAAGTGACCTGTCTTGCCTGTCCTGTTTATTGAATGCAAACCTGATGTCTGGTTTCATTGAAAACTCCCTGCCTAAGATGGATATCCTAAGGCCAAATTCAACAGGCAGTCAACCTCTATACCTGCCAAAAGCCAGTATTTTCAAAAGAATGCATGTCAGTACATTATGATGTCTGTTTCAGTTAGAATCAACATTTCTTTACTAGTTCACTTAAAATCAAATACACCACAGTCCAAGAGAAATCTGCCTTAATTCCCACACATTTTAGAGCATCATCATTCTAATATGTGATTCTGACACCCAGAAGAATTTGGGTTAAATTTTCAGATGCTTCTGTGATGTTGGGTATTTAACTTGTTTGAATCCTGAAAGAAGAGACTTCAGGATTAATACCTGGCTATGTCTTCTCGGGGAATAAAAGTAGCAACAATAAGCTGACAACTGAAAATATCTAAAATAGAATCAGTATTGCAAGTATCAGAGCTATGGCTCTTTCAAGGAGGCACTCAGAAAAAAATTTGGAGAAGCTTTAAAATCTTCATGTGAGTTTATCCAGTGACAATCTAAAGGATGCAATTCCAGCAAAGGAAAACCATACTGATGTCCATGTTGTTTGGAAAGTGTGATGAAATCACAGAAAAATATACCAGTGAAATCTTATTTTTTAATTTTGAGGGGTTTCAGACCTGACTAGTACAGTATATGTGCAAAGCAAGGGGTTTATCTCATTGCTCATTTTTGTCAGACTAACAAGGGTTCCCAGACACCATGTCCCAGATTTGTAGAATTCTCTCTGCTTTTGTGTGGACCTGTATGCTATCTACATATATTTGTTTACTAGAGAGACATATAGGTTTCCCTAGAGAACAATTCAGGGCACCTGAGATCAGCATTGCCCTCTTACCAGAATTTAATATTTCAGTATGTTACAATAACACAATGACAACAGATAAACTATCTCAGACAGCTAAGATAATAATTTAGGTATTTTGTTTAGCTGCTGAAATTTAGATGAAGCAATCCAAGCTAAAGCATTGCAAAAATGGTCATAATAACATGAAAAACAGTAATAACAATGAAGCAGTATTATTGCATATTATGGAAAACCGGCACCTTTTATCATTGGTGTTATAAAATACAGGTCATTTTCTATCAAGTCACTAAGAAATTTAGTGAAGCAATGAAATACAAAATAATCCTATACAGGATCAATCTGCTTTATTTTTGTGTTTGTTCATTTGGACATTCTCTAATGAATAGTCTATAAGATCCTGATAAACTGAGTGAATAAGCACAGACTTTATATATGAGTGGGCAGTTGGAAAATGGGACAGCCTGTATCTATTCCAGAGGAGAGAGAGACAAACATCAAGAAAATCTTGGGTTTTAAAGGAAAAGAAGAAAATCCTTACAAATTTGAATCTACATTGCAGTAGTGGAATCTACATAGCAGTGGAAACACATGGAGCTGTGCCTTGGCATGAATGATGAGGGAGCTGAGACTTTATGCGTTAGGATTAGACAGCAAACAACACTGGCAACATCATGGTGGATGTCTCTTCCAGATCACCTGATCAGGAATTAAAAATAAAGAGACCCTCTTCAGAAATGAGAAGAAGTCATGCATTAACATTAACATTTTGTCCTCCAGACATCATCCTCTTCAATAGCTACTGTAGGGACAGCACAGCATGGCACACATGATCCAGGAGTTTTTGAGGTCCCTGAAGAGCATGAAAACAATTAAAACATTGGAGCATCTTTCATATAAGGAGAGGCTGAGAGAACAGGAGAAGACTCAGAGCAATCAATGTGTATAAATACCCGATAGTAGGGGGTAAATAAGATGACTCATTTCAGTAAGTTCTTGTGAACAGGATAGGATACAATGGGCAAAAAGCAAAATGAAGGGAAAACATTTTTAATGTAAGGAAGGTCAGACACCGGAAGAACCTGCCCAGAGACATTGTGGAGTGCCCATCCTTGGAGATTTTAAAAATCAATTTAGATAATGCCCTGAGCTGTGGCTAACCCTGCTTTGAACTGGAGATTTGGACTATATGATCTCCAGAGGCATTTTCCAACCTCTACTGTTCTCTGATTCTGTGCAACCCTGTGATATATGCTGCAATTTTTTAAACTGAAAGGAGTGGTAGCAGAAGTTAATTAAGCTGTAGTACATACACAAACTTATGAAATCATGGAGTTATAGCCATTAATATTTCCTCCTTTATTTATAAGTGATTGAAGTCTGTATCACACCATTGCCCGTCTCTTTCTATTTATACGTCTGCACTGAATGATAGGAGTAGAAGGCTTGAGGCAAGATTTTTAGAGAAAAGAGAAAAACTAAGTCATTTGAAAGCAATTTCTGAAGGGAATAACATCAAAAACAAGGAGGAGAAATATTTGACAAAGAGGAAAAGGATTGAAGGATATTGAAGATATTATGTTTATGTGGCTTTCTGGCACTTCTGAATGTCCTAAAAAAGAATTACACCAACAGTAAGTTAGTGGATAAAGCAAAAATTTTGAGGAGAGGCACAAAGGAAAACCAATAGAACATCAAGAGCATTTGAACTGCTAGGAGGCATTTTCCTCGTGGAAAATGTCTGAAAATCCTTAAAAGAGCTCATGAAGATTCATTTAAATAGCTGAGCAGTTCATTTAAGCAGTCAGCCAAAAGCCTCAGTACAGCTTTACAAAATCAAGCTGTTGCTATGAACTGGTGGCACAAAGACAGAAAGAAAAATGCATCATGTGTCCTGACACTGCACTTTGTCAGAAATTGCTTACAACTGGCTTAAAATATGCAGTGATTAGGCTCCACAAAATACCTATAGTGCACTACATACCAGAGGTTAAAGAACAGATAAAGCATAAGCACAGTACTTAAAAATTATAAATTGAAGATTCTTTGGGAATGTACTTTTGCTCTCAAACACAAAAGCAAGCCAAAAGACTAGAACTTCTGTTGATTCTGCAAACTGCAGAACCCAAGTGTATGAAACGCTGATTACTCACAGAACATCTGGCAGCAGCAGAGGAAGGAAAAATATTCCCATTATTGATATCATATGCAATATATTGCAATAAAATAAAAGCATTTTACATTCTGTTCAAGACTTTGCAGGCATAGCAGAACAACTCCAGATTTTCATGGAAGAATTGCAACTCTCTATTGCTACTTTGAAGATAATATTCACCTTTTGGTGACACTTTGAAATCTTAGAATCTGATTAATTGCACTTTGTGGACATTGGTACTGGTTTAGATACTCGAGAATAATAGCAGCAGTAAGGATGCTGGTGAAAAAAAACACTAAACTGGTTTCTTTTCCAACAACTGTGAGAGAAAACTTGAGTCTAAGATGAACACCTGATGTCTTGTTGATCTGAGATCTATCACAGGAAGCAGTGGTTCTAAGACAAAAGCACTTGGGAAGAAATAAGCACTTTCAGTTTTCCTTATACATCTTATACATCGAATAAGAAAGTTGAAAATGCAGTCTTAAGGGAAGGAAAAAGAAAGGTTTCAATGTAACATCATGACAGTAAATTGTAAAATCATAGAATCAAAGTTTCTGAAAATTTGTGTTTGAGGGAAGAGTCATTGAAACTAAAGAGAGCAAAAATGAATACAGGTTCAAAATGAATCCTTCTTTTTTTTTTTTGGCAGGTGATCTGGTTAATACTAGGTCATAGATACCAAGGTTTAATATTGTCTTTTCCATTGTGAATAATGAAATAATGAAATAGAGCAGAGCATTGTATTTATAACTATGTAGCAAGTAAAATATGAAATCTAATAATACTAATATTATATGAAATAAATAATTACATTATGGAAATTTCTTGTATTACTGTCATTCACTTTCTGAATTATAACTTGTTCTCCTTCCATGTTACATTGAACTTGTCCCACACATTTGGAGATAAGCAGTGAGTGAGGGATCTGTCAAAAAAAGAAGGTTGTGTCTGACTCTTGTAACTCAACCAGGAATTGATAGTACTTAAGAGAAAAATATCCGTGCAAGATTTAGAGGCTTCAGTTCTTTCTTTCTAAACCAAACCATGACAGGCAATAAAACATACTTTATCTGTTTGCTTGATACAAGTGATGAACCACTGAAGAAAATTCTTGTGCTTAGATGTGGACGATACTCAAGAAACCTGAGAAATATTTGATTCATTAAAAAAACCAAACCCAAACTAACCAAAGAAAAAAACCCACAAAACCAAAACCAAGCAAAAAAACCCAACAGTAATTTTCTATATTAAATGTTTAAAATTTTAGTGTAAAATAGATGATGTTCTTATAGAAGTAAAATATGTGTGATTGAGTTTTCTGAATTATAAGTATGAAATAAGTTTTCTTCTGTTCTAAAACAAGATTTAAAAAAAACAGATTATTATCCTGACGAGAAAAATGGAAGGGGTGTTGAGGAGGGGAAGAAGACAAACCTGCCACTGGCCAAAGTTGATCCCATCAGCAGTGTTGGAAGCACTTCTTTGATAACATATATAAGAATAGTAAAAATGATGCAAAACAGCAACTGGGAGAGAAGTTTGGGAATAGTTGAGAGAACAACTCTAGAAATACCCATGGCAGTGCAGAAGGAGGGGTAGGAGGTGCTTCAGGATCTGAGGCAGAAATTCCCCTGTAGCCCATCATGAGGGCAGGGTGACCCCACGCAGTCTGGTGGGTGTGTGGGTGCGTATGTGGTATCATTTCTACCCACTGGCACCAGACAGAAAGCTGACTTGTTGACAATACTCTATGCCTTGTTCCAAGTGCAAAAGTATAACATCCTGTAGGATGGAAACTTTTATGACTTCAAGGTAATACTACTGTGTATTCAAAACCCTAAAGGTCTCTTCAGACAAGTTATTCCACTGGCCTATAGGCAAGCTGTTGTATCAGCTCCTAAAGCACAATTCCTCTTCCTCTAGCAAGTATCAGAATTGTTCCCATGTTGTCTCAGTAGCATTGTGTCTTCCAGTCACTAAAGCAATTTCCTCAAGTCATTGACAGAACACTAGAAAAAGTTTCACCATGACTTTACATCCAACGTAACTCCAGCTAATCAGCAAAAGATTTAAAATAAGAGAGAAACATGAATTCAGTAGTAGAGATTTTTCAATGTAACAGGATGCACAAACATAACATGTATTCTCTGGAAAATATTGTGAGTATCTATAGACTTTACAGAAGAGACTTTTCAAGTTGTGCACTCTTTCTTAGACTGCTTTGGCTCAGATATAAAGGCCTTTTACATATTACAGAAAATTTGCTTAAAAAAAGGCAGATAAGAAAAAAACATACCGAACAGAATCATAAATGGGAAAGATGTAGGATGCTCTAAAAAAATTCTGCCATGATAAGAAAGTAAGTATTAATCATCATTACCTACCCTACCCCAAATAAGGGCATAAACCCAAAACTCAGCCTTTCCCTCATCACATCAGTACACTGCAAGTAGAAACAACGTGAATCACTGTGCTCAGGTGAGAAGCTGGGACCAGTAACTAATTGCTAAAGGAATATAACAATGTATGAAAGGGTAAGGCATTAACTCAATTCTACAAATTGATTAAATATTTGTGATACCTACTGATGGCATATATTTGTCAGCTGAGGTAAAAAACAGTTATGCAAAAAATGCTTCCATAGTTTAAAAAAATTCATATTTTATGGTACTAATGAAACTTTTAGTACCTATTGGTTTAGAGGAAAGATTGTTGCACAGCAATTACTAAGTTTTAATGCCTTGGTTACCAAATATAAACAATTTATTTCCTGTATTCAAAGACTTAGCCATGAAACTTCCTGATTTCTGAAAAACCTCCGTACAGCTGCCATGTTCTAGAGGTCAGCAGAAAATTTGTCATGGCAATGTTGAAAAAATAAGTGGAGTGCTCAGAAGAGTGAAAACTGGGTAAGAAGTCAATGGGACACATACAGAAAGGGTCTCTGATATGGAATTTAGTCCATATAGACCTTAAACACGACCAAATTATTTTTACCTACTATCATCTTTTGATGCAAAGGGTTGTGGTTTTTTTGTACTTGATTCTCTTCAATGAGGAGAAAGCATAAAGGGAGGAGAATCCCTTTCTCAGAGGTGATGAGAATGTTTTTTCCTTTTCATGTGTTGAAGACTTGCATATGGCTATCGGCAATATTGTGTTTTTATTCCACATCCTTTGCAGCACAGGTGGTGGATTCGATGATCCTGATGGGTCCCTTCTAACTCAGCATATTCTAAGATTCTATGATTTTTTTGTGAGAAACACAAAATGCCAACTATTCAGGTAAACATGTTTTATGGTTGATATTTAATCATTATTATAATTTAATGATTTTCACAGTTACATTGTATACCTCTTTTCTGGAAAGGGTGGCTAGAAGGATCATTCTCAGCATTGCACTTTGATTTTATTGATGCAAAATGTGGTCACCCTCATTTCAATACTGCACCCTGGTACAGTAACTTACAGAATGGTAGTGTGTCATTTTGGGACTGATCCAAATTTGCTTTAGTTCCTTTGCAAAAGTATATTGTGTTTTTACTTAGAATCTCTCTTATGGACTGTATATGAAGTTTGCTAGACACTATCAACTTTTTTATTCTGCATTACAGCTGTTGACTGTACTGTTAACATGGGCCAAATTGGTTTTCTTGATTTATCCTGGGGATTTTAATAGAAAGGTATTCACTGGAGAACCACATGGAACATCTGGAGGGACAGAATTCATCAAAGCCTAAGGAAGATCAGCTGACTCCAAATGTTCTGTAGATATCTGGGGCCAAAGGAGGAAAAAAAAAATACTTGAAAGAAAGTACTATAAAAGAAGTGTCAATCTGCAGAACCAAGTGAAGAAAAAAGTAGGACTGATATACACCTGACCTGACTTCAGCTATCTACAAAGGAAACATGTATATCTTAGCTGGTCTCCACAGGTTTACTTTAAAGTTGATGGAGGCTTAGCAAAGGTCCACATGTAGGCACTTGGTTTAGGATTAAATTAGTTCCCCCACTGATTATATTGCCTAGAGATATGCTAAATACAAAGGGAATCCCAGATAGCTAGCCTACATTTCTACTTTGTCAGAAACTACAGGTAATTGAATGAATTCTATTTTAACTTTATAGAGTTAGAAAGATCATCTGAAGAAATATTCTGGATGCCTTAGAGAATTCTAACCAAAGACAGGTTTACTGTGCTTAGGAGGCCGAAAAATCAGTATTTGCCATTATGGTTCATAGTTTGTTAAAGCTGCATGGTTTGGGGATTGCTGAAGAAGCCAGTAAAGGTTTTCAGCAATGCTTAAAACACTTGTAGTATGAATACATCTTATGTCCTTGAAGAAAACTGTCAGTGCAAAGCACTGCATGGGTAAAGCTCTGCAAAAGGATTTAGGACCTGAGTAGAGGGTACAGGTTGTGACAGGAAAACAGAGAAATTGTCTGTGAAATGGACAAGATACTTCTAGTGAAAGTCTGTGCTGCAGCATATAAAGTCAAAAGAAATATAGCAGAACACTACTCTTCTCTTTGGGACACAGGTAGAGGAGCTCAGTGAGTTTCCAGGGACAACTGTTAGAAGGAAAAGTATTTCAGAGGCACATGACAATTGAGAGTTTCCATTAGAAACACAATGCTGACTATTCCTCTACACACTCACTGCCATTTAAGGAAGTTTCATCTGAGGGGCTGCACATTGCTCAGCCCAACAAAGTAAATTCCCTATTCATCATCCAAAGAGTGAAACGCAGCTAGGCCTACACCGGCCATTTTCTTTGTAACAGTCATCCATTTGTTTCCTGATGAAATTTTATCCTCCAAGATGAAACAAACCTCCTGAAATGCAATCCTTGAAAAAGCCAAAGCCTACATGGTTGCCTGTTGTCTGTTCAACTGACAGTGAGCAACAGGATGACTAGAGGCAATCTGCATTATTTATTAGAGAGTACAATTAAGGCAAACCATTTTCCTTTTCAGAGAGGAAATATATGTTAATTCATGCACATGAGAAGTCTTACATTTTGCAAGTACCTGTAGGTAGAGGCAAACAATGTGCATTCTTCTATCTACATATTTCTTACAGATTAGATTTGCAAAGCAATCCAGGTTCCTTTATAAAAAAAGGAAATCAGGTATTACAAAGAAAGTGGTTTGGTCTTGTTACCTTTTTTTCCACCCATAAGCAATTAAAAAGGAAGTTTCTGTTTGCCTTGAAGTGATCAGTGTTCAGAAGACTGCCAAGATGGCTCTTTATTGGCAGCTGGATGGCTGTGGGTCTTTTGAGTGGGCTGTGCTTACTGAAAAATGAACAACAAAATTTATTATTCCTACTAATTGAGCTGCTGCCTGCCTCCAAGAGCATTTCAGGTGGTAAAGCCAATTATTTCATTTAGGAAACAGAAAACGAATATAAATTAACAGAGAAAGTGTCATCTTTCATACACTGACAACAGAAACCTACCTGTAATAAAATGTATATTGAAAGACATTTTCAGTACTTAGGAAAATAAATTTTCTATACTTGCTAATGATAGTCTACTTCAAATCTTCAAACCTTTCAATATTACAGATCCATTTCATGAAAATATTTTATTGCTTATTAACCAAAGCAATCTAATATTTTTGATTAAAAATAAGTACGATTGAAAATATATTCCTCAATACTAATTTCAGGGTTTTTATTAGACTCTCTTTTATTTTTTGATCCTCTTTTTCTGCATTTATTTTTCACAAATTTTTAAGTGATCCTATTTTGTTGACATTAAGTGTACCATCAAGGAGGATTCCAAAGTCACAGTTGTGAATATGTGTGCTGGAAATACCTCTGCTGTCACCAGAAAAGTAAAGAGAAATAAAATGATGCAAAATTTATCATTAGTCACAACCAAGAAGTGTATATCAAGCACCAGGTTAAGAAATTTTTGATTGCCCCAAAATTTTAAAAATAAAGAAGTCATCAAAAAAATGTAGCATAGAAAACTAATTGAGAGTTGGATTTATCCATTAAAAGATTATATATGAGAAAAACAGGTACCATTCTGTGATTTAAATTGGGTTTTTTGTTTTTCTTAGTGTTAAGTAGTTGCAGCAGTCATAATAATTTCCATTTCATAAAGCTTCAGCCCTTCCATACTCTTGGTGATAATGAAATTTCATTGACTGATAATATGATTTTGAAATGTGTTGCTTCATTTATTCATCAAAGCACGAGATAAAAGCAACTATGTGACTGGAGAGCCCAGTCTCTCAACACCCCAAGCACCAACATATAACACTCTGAATCCCTGTCATGCCCTGAGAAAAAGCACAAGCATTACTTGGCCTGCATAAAACACATCGCTTCTTAAAAGTTCTGCCTTTTACCATCCTTCCTTCATTTTCAGGTTGTCTTGTAGATAGACAGCTAAAGGGGCCGGCTAAAAGGGTTTTCACCTTAATTTGTGACAGGTTTCAGAACAAAAATGATTAACAGGCTTGATCTGCACAACAGATGCTCAGAGCCATTACAGAGCAGCATACCAAGTGACACACGAAAACCACTTTCATGAGGGATATTTCGATAACACCAATTCCCAAGGGGATTTTTCATCTGGGCAGCTCACTTGCTTTTGCAATGGAGGTTCTGGCCTTGATGCAACCAGTACTGCTCTGTGGAAGGTCCCTGTCCCTCCATCACACACACCTAAAGTCTGTCTCTCAGAAACCATTTCCTCAGGAGACAAAGATGATCCCTTTCTTCAGGTTTCCAACACTGAACTTATGCAGAATGAAAGTAAACTGATATCTAAAAGGTTTTTTACAGACATTGATATACTATGATGGACAAAAGAAGAATTTCCTGAGCTACAGCTTCAACGTCACTTGATTCACAGACTCAAACTTATACAACTTAGTAAATGAAGACAAAAACTGGGCCATAAGTTAATTTCTGAAGATTAGGAATTAAATTACTCATCATTATGGAGCTCTATGAATCATCTTCTTTTTCTTTCTGCTATTTAAATATTTTAAATAAGCATTTTAACCTTAAAAGTATTTCAAGCTGCTTTCATTCGGTCTAGATTTTTGATTTTTTTTGAGACAATTTGGCACATCCCTGAATAACTGGAATAGTAGATTTCACTATTGCTCATTAGGACTAATCCAAGCAAGTGTGAATGTACTAGGTAGTAATTTCCCATCCTATCTGATAGAGACTGTTTGCCGTAATATCAGTCATAGAACAGATGCACTTGGAGAAATTTGCTTCTAGAAAATATAATCTCAGGGTAAGTGTAACATGAAGGAAAAAGAAAGATCATACTTTTTTACCTGTACATGTAAGCTAAGTGATGAAGGGATTTCTTTCCACCTAAAAATATTGTGCTGTCAGGCTTACTAAATACCATCTTCAACTGTTCTATTAGTGAAGTGATGGAAAAAAAGTAGTCACAAGAAAGATTTAAGTTGTCTATTTGTTTTCTGTGTGACAGGTTAAAAAAGAGAAGGTTTTAGGTTTAGGTGGGGCTGTCTGAATTTAAAAAAAATGGAGCTATGAAACTTTAAAAACATCAATTTATTTTATTTTTTTTTAAGTACTATAGTCAGAATATTTTCCCATCTGTACTTGAAGCTTCTCATTTTTCATTCTCTTATGAATATGATGTGATGAATAATCTCCAGTTTTTATCCAACAGTTATTTTTCTCCATCCTTCCTCCTTTTTTATTTTTTTTTCTATATGATTAAACTTCTGCAGAGTAAGTATTTCAGAGGAGCAAAATGGCAGAACTTCATATTTCCGTTGACTATTTTAGATTTTTTTCTGGTAGTTAAGGCATTTTTAAAACCTACATGACTGATTTAGAGAAATTAAGTGGGACAGAAAAGTAATAACTGATATTAAAAAGCAGCTTAAAAAATTCAGCTGGAAATTAAAAAATGTGAAAATAAAATGTGAAAATAGTCATTAAAAATTAATCTTTAATTCAAAATAAATGAACAACAGCATAATATTCCCATTTAAGTAATTTTAGTGGATTTTAGGACATTTTATTTTTTTATAAAATGGTTAAAATTGGTAGCCCATCACAATTCTCATCCACATTTAGAAAATGGTCACCAAACTACTGAGGATATGCAAATTAAAAATGAGTCGCCAAATTCTTAGTATTTATTCTCTCACTGAATCAGAAGCAATTTCTTGTGATGCCTAGTGGGATGAAGTGCACCCTTATCAAGTTCACAGATGACGAGTTGAGTGGTGCAGTTGATTTGCTTGGGGGAAGGGAAAGCATACAGAGGGACCCTGATGGACTTGAGAGGTGTGCCCACTTTGTGAAGTTCAAGAAGGTCAAGAAATGCAAGGTGCTGCACCTCGATCAGGGCAATCTCATGTATCAGTATAGACTGAGACACTGAGCGCAGCCCAGAGAAGGAGGAGGATATGGGGGTACTGGTGGGTGAAATCTTGGGTCTTAAACAGCAACTGTACTACACCAGATGTTGCTCCATAATTATACATATATGAATTCCCATTTCTAATCTTTCACATTTGTTTTTAGATACCTCATGTTCCTATATCTCAAACAGCTACTAAGAAACCAACCTAAGGCTGAAATTTTGTTAGAAAATCGATATCTGTGATGCTGTGTGGAATTAGATTTTGGAGACTTTCTTATAGCAGAATTAGAAATCGATGTTTGGTTTTGACTGTTTAAATTTAAATATTTCTTCCTTTTCAAAGAAAGTATTTCCAACACTTAATAATTCCTCCTGACAACATGCATAAGAAGAGATTCATTTAGGCTCAGTGAGATTCCGAGGTAGACTAAAGGGGAAGTAGCACAGCACAGCCTTCTCCTTCACATGCAATAAATTGCAGATCACAAATGGTGTATAGGTTTGAGGTGAAGCATTTGTATTTCCTTCTCTCTTTCTGCTCTTGAGTGTCTTTGCCTGCTCCTTGTCTTTCACCTGCACTCTCAGTTTTTGCTGTAGATGTTTGGTTTGTAGCAGCAAGCACTGGTCTTGGCTGTTAAGAGGTATTAAAAAGAGGCTAAGTGTGAAAAGTTTGCTGTTTTCAAAACATGCCTTTGGTAAGCACTTGTAAGATGCATGTGATATGAGTGAAAATGCAGTAAAGACATGCCCTGAGCCATGTGTCAAAAGGACAAGTTTATCTAGGGCTGCCAGGATTTCTTAAGAAGAAAAAATAGTTATGAAAACATGCTTTTTCATCATATCTGCTTGATAAAAAAAGCCTGTTGGGGAAAAAAATATTGAGGAGGATTGAAAATGAATGTTGATGTCTACTTCCAAAGAAAAATGATGTGGCTTAAATAAAAGGTAATTATATTATTTAAAACGATTATGTATTATTCCAAAAGGCAAATGGATTAAATAAAGATTGAATAAACCCTGTCACTGATGAGTGAAAGAAAAGGGAGGAGAGTATGTCTGGTGATGGTAACCAGGGTCAGACACAGTCCAGACAAATCTGTGCTCATGATTTAGGTCCAAGATCAGACCAGGAACCCCTGTCAGCTAGACAAGGTGAGGACCAATAAGGTATATGGGCGAGAGGCATAGCTGACCTGAACTAGCACTGTGGATATCCTGACCTGAGTAGAAAGTCAGACTGGATGATCTGTGGAAATGTCAACAAACCAGTGTTTCTGTGAAACTGTAAATCTGTGAATTCCTATATCTGGAATAGGCAAAATGGAAATATAATGCAAAATCTGCAGTGGTCAGAAGCCTGCTTTAAAAACAATTGGACCACAATGATTTCAGTCTGAAGTTGTGTTCTTAATGACTCTTAGGTGATCTTTGACAGCTGTATATCCAAAGAGCATCCAAAATCTTACTGTGGTTCAGTTCATAATGTCTTTGTGACATTTTGAGATTGCTGTAAATGGAAACAAGAGCAATTTTGGATTACTAACCTTTCTATGTTAGAGCAGAAACTGGAGGTTCTGCTGGAAAAACACAGTGGCTATGTCTGAAATGATAAATAAAAGGGACCAGTCACTATTTTCTTGCTGAAACCAAGTGATACACCAAGTGACTGCATACAGGGAATTGTTCCTGAGCCACTTTGTCCCTCCTTTGAACTGTGGCAAAACATTATCCAGGGAAGTGTTGGTTTGAAATAGTCCAAAACTGTGCCAGGAACTGAGCTAACAATTACACAGTAAGAAGGAGTGTGTGACAAGGCTTGATCTCAAATTCTGGCCCTGTTATTTGTTGATATAAACATGTAAGAAATGGGCACATTACCTAATGATTAATTGAAAAATTATATTAGAGGTTTACACATAGTGGGATTTGCTTGAGTGACAGATTTTGAGATTATTGACTCGCATTAGGGCCAGAAAAAATCTAGTGCAATGGAAAATTTTCTCTAAATCATTCAGTTCCTCCCAGGTGTAGAAAATAAAGAGACACAATTACTAATCCAGGCCAGACCCACCATATTTTAATGTGTACGTCCTCTTAAGGCTCCCTGGATACGAATTTTTCCACCCCTATTTTTCAGAAAGGAGAATGAAGCACAGATCATTAAAGAAGTACAAAATGCCATATTCATATTGTTTCAATCTAAATGAAATGAGAAATAATCATTTAAATACCCTGGAGTTCAGGATCCAGGTCTTTTACCTGCTGTCACACAAAAAGTCCCTCGGAATACACTTGAGCTGGATTTTCTTTAGCTCCTAATGAACTGTCTTGATTAGAATAAAGGATCACCTTTCAGAAAGGAGGGAACGTCAAGGAAAAGGATTTTAGGACAATTACTGAGCATTCAAGCACCTAGAAGATCTCTGTAAATGTAATGGCCAGTCTTCGCGAACGAAGAACCGGGGAAGGTCTTTACACCTTCCAGCCTGCGCATTGGATTTTTTAGGTGAGACACAGTGTGCGCGGAACTGAGCCCACCCTTTAATCCTGAGGTTCATCTGCCGGGGCCAAGCACGCTTGGACGGTGGCAGCGAGGTCCTCAGGACGTAGATGGATTGCCTTACAGGGCTAACGAGCTCCATCTGCCCGGGGAGGGGCCTCGACCGGGAATCGAACCCGGGTCTCTGCAGTGGCAGTGCAGTGTCTTTTCCCCTAGACCACCGGGGGCTCCCGAGAAGATCTCTATATTTCTATTGTTTATATGATCTTTGTGAGCATAGTGTTACTAGGTTTTTAGGTACTAAGGGAACAGTTAAAGTTGCAATAAATGGGCATTTCAAAAGCCAATTACATTTTGAATAATTGCTCCAATCCATCTCGGCAAGATTAATTTATTACATACTTTGGAAGGTGTCTAGTTATTATTTTACACTCCTAAATTTGAAAGTACTGGTCCAAGGATGCAGCCCTGAGTTTTTCATGAGAAAAACTGGTCCTTATTCACAGGCTCAACTACTTAATACACATGTAAGCACATTTTAATAGATTCCTGAAGTTAAGGGAAGTGCTTATCCAGAAGTTATGGAAGCCATTATTGATCTTCCTTCCATTTGCTGTTAAAAGCACAAATTGTTTGAAATCTTATAGTCTTCCTGTTTTAGGAATTTTTGTTTCATTTTGGTTTTAATTATCTTCATATTTTTATAGCAGCTTTGTTCTACCCGTGCAGCCAGATGGGTCTCCCCAATTAAATTGTATTGGATTTTTTCCATTCCTGCAAACCAGCCTATTTATCTTGGCAGAGTAAAGTATATTTTCTGCTTTAAAATTTATTTTAATATACATGTATATATACATATATATGTGAAGTATATGTATGCAATATATATATACATAGACTTATAGATTATATATACCTTCTACAACACACCTATATATAATACACATACATATACAATTATACAGTTATTCCAAGCATGTGCATATATATTTTTCTTTTCCTGTGCAAAAGGAAAGATAGCCACAATTATTTTCCAATATTACCTTTATATATTTTGACTTTCAGAGTTAGGTCATGCTGTTATCTGAGTATCTAAAAAAAGTTAAAATGTTTCCAAAGGGCCTTTGTTTCAATTTTAGAGAGACAAAATCTAGAGCTAGATCATTAGAGATATTTAGGTGCTCACTAAATGCACTGAAGGATGCTTTAACCCTTGCCTCAAGTCTTACCCATCCATGCCAATAATTGTATCTTATCCTAGCCTGGAATATTTCTAAAGATTCCTAAGGCTCTTAGCTGGAAGACGTCTTCAAAAAGAAGAGAGGTACCTAGATCTGGTCAGTGACACATTATAGCAACACAGACATTAAAAATACCAGCAGGTCCTGCTCCTATCAGCTGATGGGATGGACTTGGCTGCACATGCACAGACCTGAATCAACCCAAATATTTATCTTGGAGAAGAACATTGCACCAAACAGCTGACTTGTTTTGTGCATATTTGGAGACATAAGAATCAGCTGTACTACTTTGGATAGTGCTTTCTGATTTCATATGTCCTTTCTTGTTATTGGAAGGGAAGCTGAGAGGGTGGAAATACCTCACAATAGCAGCAATCCTCGCTTTTACCTATTGAACTTAACCTACAGAAGTCTGAGAAATAAAACAGTTTTGCAGGCCAGAATCCTCTTCTAACTCTCCTTCACTGCTATCACTGTCCCTCCTTATTGGCCCTGTAATATGACAAGGAACACCTAAAGGGATCCAACATCTTCACAAAAAGTTGTGGAAAGTAGGCAGGGATTGCTCTAGATGGATTAAGAGTAAAAACGGATGTTTGGAAGGAGATGATAACAGTCTGACATCCTACATGAAATTACAGTGAAAGCAAGTGATATCAGGGGGAAGGACTGGCTAATGGATGGGGAGAATCAGAGAATCACAGAACTAATCAGGTTGGAAGAGACCTCTGACATCATCAAGTCCAGCCTATCACCAAACACTACCATGTCATACAGACCATGGCACTGAATATCCTGTCCAACCTTTCCTTAAACACCTCTAGTGACCGTGATTCCAACACCTCCCTGGGCAGCCCATTCCAATGTCACCCTTTCTGTGAGGAATTTCTTTCTAATTTCCAACCTAAACCTATCCCGGCACAGTTTAAGACTATGTCCTCTCATCCTATCACTTGTTGCCTGAGAGAAGAGACTAAGCTCTACCTGGTTACAACCTCCTTTCAAGTAGTTGTAGAGAGTAATAAGATTTCCCCTGAGCCTTCTTTTCTCCAGGCTAAACACCCCCAGCTCCCACAGCCACTCCTAACAGGACTTGTGCTCCAGACATTTCACCAGCTTCGTTGTCCTTCTCTGGACACACTCCAGCACCTCAGTGTCCTTCCTGAATTGTGTGACCCAGAACTGGACACAGTACTTGAGGTGCAGCTTCAGCAGTGTCAAGTACAGGGGTAAAATCACTTCCCTGGTCCTGCTGACCTCACTGTTCCTGATACAGGCCAGGATACCACTGACCATCTGGGGGATTTGCCTGTTTCTAAGTGTGAAGTGCAGTTTCAAGACGATTAGTGGCACGAAGATGAAGTTAGTGGAACCAAGACAAAGCTAGTAGCACTGAGAGAGTAGGATAATACTTTACTGAAATAGAATCACAGGCACCCAAAGTCTTTTTAAAACATGTAGGCACATATGCAATTAGGTGTTTCTGACACTTCCAGTATCACTGGGTTTTTCAAGTCCAGTTGGACAGAAATCACTGGGTCAGCTTCGTGCTAGATTGTCTATTCCTCCCATCTCACATCTGTCAGATGGTTGGGCTTTGTGGTCTGCTGTGTCAGAGTACATGATTTAAACCTAAATTATATGGTATCTGCTATCTCTCATTGTATCCCAGGCTCATAAAATGCCTGAGAGGAGCACTGTTGCTCTGACTTCCCTCTGTATTCAATGGACAGGGACAGTGACACAGAACATGTACGGCCTGAATCAGTTAAAATGGAGACTGTCCAGACTTGACTATGACTGTACTAAATTTGTGAGAGCAATGTGAATTTCCCTGTACTTGAGGAGAAGGAGCTATAACTTGTAAGTCAGTGCCTGAGGCTACCAGTCACTTCTTCTGACTTCATTCCTTCCCCCAAAATTCAAACTCACACACAGGCACTTTTTTCCTTTTTATTTCATGAGAAATGAGGGTGGAAGCAGATTATCAATGTTAGTATTTTGGTTGTAATTGGACAAATCTACAAATTCTCTTGGGTATTTTAAAATAATTACCAAATGTAGGGCCTGGAGATTTGTAAAGCTCAGTAAGCAGTAGTGGATTCACTTTTAAGGTCTCTTGTGACTCTATGTCTTTAAAAAGCATATTTCAGATGCTAAGTTTTTATTAATGATTCCAGACTTGGAACATTTGAAATAAGTGTAGAATAATAAAGTGTTTCATAGGAAATATTCTGTGACCTACTTTCTCAGCCCTCTCTGGTTATGAGCCAGCAGAAGTAGGAAATGGAAAAATAACATTTAGATTACCCAGCTAAACAAAGTTAATTATCATTTCTTTTGTTATATCTGAAAGAATGCTGTGTTTGAAATAGTGTATGAACATTTGTCCCTCCATAGTAGGATAAGTTACACTTAAGGAGTGTCTTTCATGGCTGGTTCACAGAAGAAGACTCCTGGCACATGTAAACATTCCTCAGAGAGGTGCTAGACCTCCATGGCTTGAGGTCTGCAATTAAGTTTATGTCACTTATCTCTGTCATTGCCTGTGACACAGTTATTCTACATGATCATGGTGAATCACTGTAGGAAAAATCCATGAAAACAAAACCTTTTTTGAGAATACCAAAACCTTCCTTGCTTCCTAAGATAGCTAACATAAATGATTTTATAAATTATATTTTACATATAGAAGGATGAGTATGCGCAGAGTATATTTATGAAAGAGCAATAGTAAATAACAATGAAAAAAGATGGTGGTTCAAGAAAGGATTTACTTAAAGAACAACTGCTCAACTAGAATGAAGGTGACAAAATTAGGTCTCATAAAATCAGTGACTCTGTACTACAGAGTATTTGTAAACAATTTACAGAAGCTCCACAGGTGTAAATATATTAAATTTAGAAAGATGTTGTGGCACAACATTGATAGGAATGATCAGTGTATGAGAGAAAGGTCCTAAAGTATCAGTCAATGATTTCTTTGACTGGGGTATTTGATTGAAGATTTACATACACATATATACAAACATATGTATTTATTTATAGAAACACCTCATCGATTTTTCAGTACTTCTGAGTGGTTCATGTACTTTTGTATGAATTTTGGCTGAAGGCCCATCTGAGCTCATGAAAGAAGGGCCATAATGCTGAGGCAGAAATTTTCAGGTAGCTGTTCTGTGTTCCCAAGTCCAAAAACTTTATATTTCTCTATAGTGTGTTTTCTGCCATACAAGATCTCTGGGAAACTTAAAGATCACAGAGATATAACTCTTATTCATGATCCTTTTATTACACTGACAAATTACTTACTCTGTCCCTATCACCACCTCCCACTATAGCCCTTATGAAACAGTTTGGAACGGAAATGCTGCTTAGAGATTTTGTGTCAGATACACTCAAACCTTTGCTTTTAACAGATGTCTGCTTTGCTGCATACTCCTTCTTCTCCCTCTTTTGGTCTGCATATAAGGAAAATAATGAAAACAGAAAATGCCACGGCTGAATTTTTTTTTCCTCTCTGATGTTGTGCAAGGACAAAACAACATAATTCTTCCTTTCTTAACCTCTGTATGGTCTGATTTCAAATCTAACTAAAATATTTCTAATTTATTTGGAGTTGCAAAACTATATAGGTGAAATTAAAGTAATTGAAGAGGTCAGTAAGGTAATCAGGGCCCTGAGCCAGGGAACAAAATCTTGGATTTCACTGCCGTATCTTTGCCTTTCCAAGGCACCTCAGAGGTGGTCCTGCATCTGGCTGGTCCCACTGAACATCAAATATATGCACCTCAGGAAAATAATGAAATTAAATAGCAAATTAGGAGGCTAAATGTGGTTAGTATAATCATATCCTTTGATGAAAACTGAAGAAGATGAAAGTATTGTTATGAGACGTACTCATGGGCTGGAAAAAGCATTTTTAGAAGCTCAATTTCTCAAAAACATCTGTTTCACAATTAATGACTTAACTCAGATCTGAAATTCCTAATATACAAATGTGGGGACAGCTTATGTTTTAACTATGAGAACCTACACTGGGTTTAAGTGATGGTGAGCAGAAGTGCAGCAAAACCCTCTGATGGAAAATCTGATGCCAGGGACAGTTTACAAGGTAAAAATGTAGAAATTTGTGTGTGATTAACCACTGAAACCATGTCCCGAGAGAGCAACTGAATTAGCCATGATGTTCATAAAGAGTACAAGATATTTTCCAGGTAGATGCATCTTAACAATTTAATGTATCCAAGGGTAACTAGAAGAAATGTAATTACTTTTTATATGCAGGAGATAACACAAACTGATCTAATTAACTTATTTATTTGTATTCCACCTTCTCCTAATTCTGCAACAAGAAATGCAGGTGATACAAAGGGGACTTTGGAAATGTTAGCTTACATTACAGATTGTTTTTCTTGATATCCTTTCCTAAAATTATTCACTGAGGCATGATTTTTCAGTTTATTTATATCATCCTGTAACATCCATTCTTCCCACAACCACATTAATAATAAGACCAAAATGATTTTTTTCCTTTCCTTAGAGGTTTAGGAAGATATAGATATATATATAGGTATAGCTACATAAGGAAAACAACCAGTGTACTTTTGATTCAGCTGTGCTGTGCATATAACTTTGCTTCTGCTTGTTTTAGAGTAGTCAATAGGAAATCAATAAGAATTTAGGGTTCTAAATAGAAGCTAAAAGCCCAGATAATTTCTTGAATCTTGGCCAAAAAGATTAAATGGCTTGTCAAAGATTGGCAGGAGGCTCAGGGTCTAGATCCAGATTTTCTGATACCTTCCACTTTCCCGCACGTATAAGGCCATCAGTTTCCAGATGTTTTTTACTGTGATGCTTGTCATCCCTAACAAAACAAAGCTGTGTTTCAGTCCTTTGCTGCACTTCACGCAGAGGAAAGCTGCGTGCATTTTGGGTTAGGATTTGCTCTGGCACTGGCAGCAGCCTCACTTATTTATGGTTGCTGTCAAAACAATTTACTACTATTAATTGTTTGATCATCCTTAGGAAAAGGCTAACAAACTTCCAACTGTACATCTCTCAGAAGTGCATGACAATAATTTAAATAAACTAAAAGCCCTCAGATAAGGTGAACTTAGGGAAAGGTTACGGAGTAAGAGAGAGAACACTCCCCAGAGATGTTTTTTTTAGATGATTTCATGGCAGTTGACATTAGTGAGATGCCTGCCAAGGCAAATCAGCTGCAATATTTGAACAGTGTAATATCCAAAAAAATAGGACTTTCACACAGGCTACATGACAGTTGGATGTTAAAGGTGTTGAATTTGGCAGGATGTTGTCTTCTTGATAACACTTAATTCTGTTGCAAGTTATTAATTTTAATTTCCATTGCTTTCTTTCAAAAAAATTCCCATTTCAGGTGGGTCTTTAGACACTTATGCCATGACAGTCCTTGAGACAAAAGCTTAAAATTCAGGTAGCAGAAAGAATCAGAAGGCTGAAGGAAAAGAGAGTCAAGTTACAGGTTTTGTCTCTGCTTCCTCTTCCACGTTTTATAGCATTCCTGGCCCACATCTCTGATTCCACAGTTCAACACACAGCCACCAGGTTTTGAATGAAAAGAAAGGAACAAGCTGCTGAAGAAAAAAGAAAGAAAGAAAGAAAGAAAGAAAGAAAGAAAGAAAGAAAGAAAGAAAGAAAGAAAGAAAGAAAGAAAGAAAGAAAGAAAGAAAGAAAGAAAGAAAGAAAGAAAGAAAGAAAGAAAGAAAGAAAGAAAGAAAGAAAGAAAGAAAGAAAGAAAGAAAGAAAGAAAGAAAGAAAGAAAGAAAGAAAGAAAGAAAGAAAGAAAG
>NW_020956157.1:99084-138452 GCF_003031625.1 Empidonax traillii | reverse complement strand
AGAAAGAAAGAAAGAAAGAAGGAAAGAGAGAGAGAGAGAAAGAAAGAAAGAAAGAAAGAAAGAAAGAAAGAAAGAAAGAAAGAAAGAAAGAAAGAACAGATCTGTATAAAAAGATTTTTTTTCATAAAATGTTGCAGAAATACCCTAGCATTTATTTTAAACTTATGAAAAAATAACAAAGATTTAAATCCCACAGAATTTCTGGGGAAAAAAATGAACAAAAAATTGTTTTAATCCACCTTAAATTTTAATGAAATAAAAATAGAATATTTTAAGAGAACCTGAAAATTACAGTAAAAACTGCATGGAATACATACAAATTTTTAATTTTTCTAATATCAAAAGTGGAGGGTTTTTTGCTTAGATCTATGAAAACCCCATTTGTATACTAGTATTTTACTGTATCTCATACAGTAAATTTACTGTTTTAATGGAAAGAATGATAAAGAATTGCAAATCTTACATTATTTGAATCTTTTGCATAATTTCATGTTTTTTTGTTCAACAGAAAATTTTAAAATATTAGGTTTGGGTTTGGTTTTTTTTTTTTTTTAAATAGCTCAACAAATAAATCTTTTAGAATTTTCCAAAACAAAGCAACATGGTTCTTGATATTTTTAAAGTAAGTTAGTTCTTTAGAGGATCAAGGAGAGTCTATGATAATACACAAGTTTAAATCTCTCATATTTTATTAGTCTTTCAGAATGTTAGGCTAGAAGTACCTTCTAATGCATGGAATAGGCTGATGCTAAATTTGCATTAAACATGTTTTGTGAGGCAAGATTTAAATGCATAAATCAAAGAAAAGTCACATTTGTTTCCAAACGACACAATGCCCCCAGAATTTTAAAAAATCTTCTGCAGTTTTCTAACTAAGGAACAAAAATGAAACTAAAACTAAAAGGAAGACTGAAGAGTTAATTCATCCCAAATTAAATTGTTTAACAGATTTTATGAAGCTTATGTGAATTGAAATTGCTAAAATTTAGTTCCTGGTTCCATGTGCTTATCTGCAGAGCTCATTGCCCCCAGAATGTTCAAGGAACTGTAACTCCATGACTAAATGGTTGTTTAGTAAAGGAGTTTAATAAGAAGCAACAGAAGATCCATTTCTTGAGGAAGAATCGCATGCTAATTTGTGGGATGGTTTAATAATTTTTCAAGTTCATTTTCAATGTTATTTTCAGTGCTGTTATTTCCTCCTCCTTTGGTTTCAGATCTGTTTTACAAATGGACTCTGAAGCCAGCCTGCCTATTTGAAGTTTTCAACTTTGTTTACTGATTAACAATGCCAGAAGCTGCAGTTGAAATTTTACCCATTTTAATTAGCTTTCTTCACCCACTGCACAAATGAAGTATGAGCTTATTTAATGTGACAGTGTGTATACAGAGCCAGTGATTTGACTTTTGCTCTTTAACACATTCTTTCAAGTTGCTTTATGTGGTGATTCATTTACATCAGTAAGTGAAAAGTCATCAATCTCATCTTCATCTGAGAGCCTTGCCATACTTGCTAATGATATGCATGATTGGTCATCACAATAGGAGTGTATGATAATTAAAAATAAATAAATAAATTACATTCTGTGAATTAATCAATATAAACTGCAATGATAGCATCTTAAAACAAACCCTCTAATCTATTGCAATTTGTTCCCATGAGTGGTAAGACTGGACTTTTCCCTTACACATCTAAGGATGAGAGTGAAGCAACTTATTAATCTTGGGTTAATCCTGAACCTCATTGGAGTGAGGGTCACCATTTGACATGATAAAACACAGTAGAAATGGTTAGATTCCTTTCATATATGGTATTCTAGTATACAAAAAATTATTCAAAATATAATAAATAATAATAATAAAAATAATAACTCAAGCTTGGTTAAATACTTAATATTTTGTTTGTTTCATAAGTGAATAAACTGCAGGTCGGAGAGGTTAAAAGTTGTAACCAGTTCTAGGAATATATCTCTTTAGAGTTGATTCCCATTGCCTCCAGTAAACAATGGTACTTCATATACTCAAGGGCAGGAGTTATCACACTGACATAAGTTGGAAACTACCCTGTTATTTCCTAGTTCAAAGCTCAGTACATGCAATATTTTGTTACAGGAATTTTGTTACACGTTGGTTTGTTGAACCCCATGCCATTGGAATCAGACCATCTCTCTAGCTTGTCCAGGTCCCTCTGAAGAGTCCTCCTGCCCCCCAGCAGATCAACACTCCCCCCCGACATAGTGTCATTTGCAAATTTGCTAATGATGGACTCTATCCCCTCATCCAGATCATCAATAAAGATATTAAACAGGACTGGGCCCAACACTGATCCAGTGGTGACCGGCCCCCAGCTGGATGCAGCCCCGTTCACCAGCACTCTCTGGGCCCGGCCCTCCAACCAGTTCTTAACCCAGCACAGAGTGCCCCTGTCCAAGCTGTGGGTTGCCAGCTTTTCCAGGAGTATGTTATGGGAGACAGTGTCAAAGGCTTTGCTGAAATCCAGATAGACACATCCACAGCCTTCCCCTCATCCACTAGGAGGGTCACCTGATCATAAAAGGAGATCAGGTTGGTCAGACAGGACCTGCCCCTCCTAAACCCATGTTGGCTGGCTCTGATCCCTTGTCCATCCTGTAGCTGCTGTGTGATTGCACTCAGGATGATCTGCTCCATAACTCTGCCAGGCACCGAGGTCAGGCCGACAGGCCTGTAGTTTGCCAGGTCCTCCTTGCAGCCCTTCTAGTGGATTGGTGTGGCTTTCGCCAACTTCCAATCATCTGGCACCTCCCCAGAGAGCCAGGACTGTTGGTAAATGATGGAGAGCAGCTTGATGAGCTCTTCTGCCAACTCCCTCATTACCCTAGGATGGATCGCATCTGATCTGTGTCTCTCTTGTACTGGGGACCCCAGAGCTGGATGCAGCACTCCAGATGTGGTCTCACAAGAGTAGAGTAGAGAGGAAAAATATCAGCCCTCAAGCTGCTGGCCATGCTTCTATGTATGTTTGTGTGCATGCAGACACATAGCTAAGGTAGACACTTTCTTTCTGTACTAGATGTTTTGCAAAATTTGTTGCAAGACAGAGATGCAGCAAATATTTACGGACTACAAAGGAAGAGAGGAAAGACCCATCCTCAATCAACATAGAGCACTTTTTTTTTTCTTTTTTTATTTTTTTTTTCCAAACAGATCTGAGATTTCACTGTTTCAAAAGTTATTGCATTCAGTTCTGTAAAATTAAAACCTCGGGGGTTTCGAGTGTTTATTTAAGGAAAAGGTACAGGCAGATCCAAACAAAACTCTTGACAATTTTGGGTCTGTCACATGACACTTGAGAGAAAGTGTATTCACTGATGAATGACCTTGTGGCTGTCCTCAGCCAGCTGGAACCATGCTTTCCCATCCATGGCATGTATTAGAGTGTGCACCACAGCTGTTCTCCATCAGAAGCTAAGTGCAATCCTTTCAGAAAGCTGTCGGCAATTAATTGCCTCCCTTTCTGAATTTGTCTCTATTTATGGGTTTTATAAAGAAGAAAAAGCTGCAGCAGAGAGCTAGAAGTAGGGAATCTGGGGAATTTTGTTGATGTTCACAGGCTGCAGATAGATAAACATTGCTGAAAGCAGAGGAATAAAAAAAAGGCAGGACCAAGGTCATACTCCAATATTTAACAGAATTTCCAGGCCTGGGTGGCATATATTCTAATACAGGAATTCAGTTGGGTGTCACTAATTTGTGATGTGAGTCCTCAGTATAAATACAGCTAGTTATTGAGGTACGTACTGAGGTATTTCTTATCCTTCAGTACACCTGAAATATGAATAGGCTTATACCTATTCATGCTGAAAGTCAAGTCAGTACTACAATTCTGGAATTTCTCTATCTCTTTTGTTTATGGGACTCCATGTAGGAATATATATTTAATTACTCTTACAGTATAATTAAGAGACAATTATGTTTGTCTAGGTATTAGGTCATTCAGCTAATCTGTGGGTAACCTGCCTTTAAATTCCTTCTCAGCTGGACTGGATTTGGACTCAACTATTCCCTCTCCCAGGAACATTATGGAACCATTCACTGTGGCAGGCTGTGCCTGTTTAATCTCCCCTGCTCAGGCTGTTTTATGTTATGCAAGTAATGAGGTATGCACCAAACAGAGTTTGGGAACTTGCCTTTCCCATACTGTTCATGAATGTCTTAAATACTGAGCTGTTGAATTTGTGCAGTTTATCTCTCTCCATTCAGTGAGTGTCTAATTACTCAGTACAGAGTAGGAGAGGTTCATTAGGACAAGTAGTATGTCCATGTATAGAGTAGCCCATGGGTAATTTATGGGAAAGCTGTTAAAGCCGGAGTTAAAACCTCTGAGCTGAGGATGACAAGGAGTCTGAACTCAGCTTGCACAGCCCAGTGTCTGTGGTCTACAATGTCCAAGCCTTGTGTGTCCTGTATCTCTGCTACTTAGAGACAGAACGATTAGTTTAGGTGCCAGGAGGTGTCTAATGGCTGTAAATACAAGAGGAAATAAGTTCCTGAAGCTCTTCTCTCACTTAGAGAGAATTTAGACACTTACTTTGGGACTATGCATTCTGGAAATGGCAGAGTGCTCATTACAATTCTTATTCCGGATTCTCTTGTTCATCAAACCCTATAAGAACTCCTGCTGAGACTAATTTAGTGCAACTCTTATTTGTATGGTCAGGAGAGGACATCTTTTGGGCTTACTTACTCTCTCGTACTCTGCAAGACAGAACAAAATCTCTCACAGACTCCAAATACAGGCATTTGGCCTTTGGATAGGACTCCATTGATTAAATTGATCAATTACAAAATTTACAGCTTCTTTTAAATATGAAATAATTTTAAAATGTTTTTATTGATACACATATAAAGAAAATATAATAATGACAATGTTAAAATCATTCTATAAATAAAGGTTTGTCCTCACGTGTCGTATTAGTTCTGGAAATATTTCCTCAAGATTGTATGCTTTCACTGGAAAAGATTCAGACATGGAAATTAACAAAAATAGTTAGGTTTGGATGGGATCCTTACCCAGAAAAAAAAAAAAAAAGGTATTTAGTGGTGTTGTTTTCATTTGCATAAAGGTTGGATAAGGGACACATTTTACCTTTGCAGTGCCAAAGAAGACACAGAAAGGTTGAATTCAGAACATCTATTTATTCTGACCTTGTTTTCCAAGACCACAGGGATGTATAAGGAGACTGAATGATAAAAAAGTTTAAAGGAGAACCCCTTTTACAAAAAAGATAGGACAACCCATAGCTGCATAATATCAGAAGGACTAAAAGCAAAATAGTCAGTCAATAAAGGATTACAAAAACATGTGAGTAGTACATCAAAGTTATGACAAATAATAGGTAAAAAATGTAAAGTAAAACAATGAACACTGCTAGTCTTTTATTTTACTCTAATGGCGACTAAAAGGAATGAAGGACATTCATTACACACAGGCTCCTTCAGAATTGATCTCTGCAGTATACTAGCCATTTCTAACCACAGCACAAAATTTTTTGCGCTTTTACAAGGATTGTTTGGCTGTGGCAGTCTATCAGACAAATTCAGCTATGTTAATATGAAGTACCTCATTGAGCCTGTAACTGGGAACTGCTTAGGAATGAAATAGGAAACACAGGATGTGTAAAATTATGCTGCTTCTGATTTCCTGCTGTATTGCTATAATCCCCTGTAGTTGTAGATATATAAAGTAGTGGACATATATGGATCAAGATATCACAATGCTGCAATACAGGACCACCATGACACTTCAGCTTGTAAAATCAGGAAGGGAGGAAGGTCTTCTCAAAAACCCTAAAACCTTCTTTCCAAATCCTCCTTGGATGAAATCAGTCTATGTGATGTTCTACATCTCCTGATGAACAGAGGTTTCTTTTCTATTGAAATGTAGAGTTAGAAATAGTCAGAAGAGACATTTAATCCTTTCATCCTCTTCTTCCAACTCTGGCAATGAGACAATGCTGTCTATATTTACACCATGCTTATCTTTCTTAGAAACCTCCAGTGAGAGATTCAAGAAGGATCACCGGCTTACCAGTCCAGTATTTAACAGTATTTAACTCTCTTCACAATAAAAAGGATTTTCTTAATATTTGATCTGTATCTTAGTTACAAATTAAACTGATTACTCCATCAGTACTGACAGCAGTCAACCACTATCCTGTTTTACTTTGGTCTTTTACATATAGGATAACCTAGGTAGGAATTAATTGAGAGGAGTCTCTGCCTAGTTTATATAGAAAACAGTCCAGGTAACCTCAACAGTCCCTTCTGGATTTATAACTTGCAAATATGTGAATCATATATCTCTCCTGAGCAAAAATATCAAGTCATTCTACCTTCTTTTTGGAGACAAAACTACAGTGTTTCATTTGACAGAAATATCCCATTTTTCTCTGCACTTACTCATTCTGGGAACATTCCCATTATATTTGCAGAAAATTGCAAATTTGTTTTCAGTATGAATGACAAGTAATAAAATTAAACTGTATTGTACTGTACTAGGTCACACATGGGAGCTGGAGTTTGTTTATTACCAGTTCCTCTGTTTTTCCCTTTCTTAGCAGATAGCTCATTATTTCCTACAAGATCGGTTATTTGAAATCTATAGAGTTGGCTGTAAGTGTGTGCTGTTTACTATTCTACACATCAGTCCCTTTCCTCCCTTTCTAAATATATAATTACGTTTTTTATAGATTCTTTGCTACATTTTTAAAAGGCATGTGTTGGGTTGGTTTTCTTTTTCAGAGACTCTTGGAAGCAAAGTGGGACACTTTGATGTTCATTTGCACACCAATATTCAAGTTTTGCTGTAGAGGGTTTTTTCCTTTGTTGTTTGTGGGGTTTTTTTTGGTTGGGTTTTGTTTTTGTTTTTGTTTGGGTTTGGTTTGTTTTTTTCTACTTTTGTTTTCTCAGTACTGGAAATGAATGGAAATATTGGAGACTGCATGCTGCTGCAATAAACACCGTTTTCTGCAGATCCTATCAAAACTGAAAAATTCAGAGGAGCATAGAGGGGCCTTACCACCTTACCTTTGCTCTCTGGGCTGTGTGTGTATTGTCTTCAATTGGAAACAATGCAGCCACCAGGACAGTGTGGAGTATCTGTAAGCATGAGACTAACACACAGCTTCCTGTCTGAGATACACGGACTTATCATAGTCCCATAAGGACTGTGATGTGGAGGTTTGTACTCTAAATGATCTGCTGCTCTTTCTTGGATGTCCAGCATGGCACTGAAATACTTTCATTTTCCAGATGAGGAACATAAACAGTCCTGGTCAGAACTCAGATCATTCACCAGCCTAAACATTAGCCTTGTTTGCAGTGGGTCATCTGGCACAAACTGGGATTTATCCTAATATAGCACTCCCAGCTTAAGGTTTTTATCTTTCTATTCTCTCTTAACTGAAAAAATAACTTAAATTATACATTTCTAATAAAAAGAAGCAATAACTATTTAATTTATATTTTGGGGGTTTTATGTAATTACACCCACACTCTTTTAATGATCTCAAAATATTATTGTCAAACACGACTTTTGTAACTGTAAAATATACCTGTCCTAATTTCTATGTCAAAATAGAAACTATTTTCTTTTAAATTTCGAGGGCTTTTTCTTTGCAGTGTGGTTCTTTTGTTGTTTTTAGTTGTGTTCTTTTTTTCTTTCCAAATTCTGCTATTTTAAATGCCTAAGGACTTTCCTGTGATATGAGTAGATTCAGGGAGCTGCTGAAAAGGAAATAGACTAAAACTATCTTGGAATTCTTTCTGTAGTTTTGGAGTCTCTTTAGAGATAATAGGATATACATTTCAATGGCTGATGCCAGTACAGCAATGTTGATAAACTCTAAGTTGAAGTGAATTGTGCTCCCAATGGCCTAAGAGGGCAATCTAAATTCCCATATCTGTATCAAACAATAAAATGTCAGGGAAAATAGACCAACAAAATATCTTTTCCATCTGTAGTGGTTTTGTATTACATATTTCACAAAGCACAGCTATGCAGAAAATTAAGAAAACCAAATAAAGCAGTACTTTGCAGTAGATGATGATCTACTGTACTTTTCTCCTTCCAAAATATTATTTAAAATCCTTGCCTAAATGAAAGAAAAATATGGCAAGGATTACAAATATTCTCATGGGTATTGCTGAATATTTAATTTTTTTCTTGTCTTCCTGGAATATTTCCTGTTGTTGCTGAAAGTTTCAAATGGTAAGGAGGTAAAAATTAGATTATTTCCGGAGCTGCAAGTGCTTCCAATTTGATTGAGGACCCATATTTTTCAGAACAAGGCAAAGTAGGTTGTTCCTCTATAATTATTGTGGAAAGCAAAACATTTTTCCCCTTCAAGGAAAAATAATTATGAGCTGCAATAAAATGGTTAATTATATTTTAACATAACTTTACCTTGAGGTGAGTTTTTAAACTGCTAGAGCAATACAACTTTCAATAAATAAACTTTGCTAGCAGCCACAGAAATGAGGTTATTTGGGCTATCAGTAAACATTATTGTTTCTAAGCTCAATGAGTTTCCTATTATTTATTAAGAGGCACTGATGCAAACTCCTTGTGGGGAAAACTTATAATACAGTGTATGTTAAAGATAAAGCCCTTCATAAGGTAACAGCAATTATATTTTTTGGTTTTTTTTGTTCATATTCCAGGTAATGTTTATTGACCCACACAAATAAAGAGACATACAGAGAGAACTTACTGTGCATGATTCTAAAATAATAGTCTTGGTTTTGTGTAACAAAATTGAAATCAAACGTATCTCCTAGTTTTATGCTCTCTTTCAGACTTTTTTCAATCTTGCACTGATTTTTAACTTTTCTATTATCTCCCCTAATAACAATGTCACATAGTGGCTCGCCTCCCATGGACAGTTTAGATCAATGTTTGTTAATCATGGTTCTCCAAGATTAGACAGCATGTTTTTATGTTGAAGAAGTCCATTCTTCTCTTTAAGCCTTAGTTCTTTATTTTGAATATTGCTTTCCAGGAATTCCTGCATTTCTGCTGCAGAATCTGAGAAATATTCCTTGTTTTGAACTCTCAAAATATTAATGAAAGTATTTTTGATGCTTGAAATTGGCATGAAGTGGTGTGTGTAGCACATTAAAAGGTGACATGATACTTTCCTGTAAACAACTGGAGAAAATTATTCCAATTAAAAATTATTCTTTAACTATTGGTGAATATTACAGTGTCAGCCCAATGAAAGGCAGAAATCCTATAAAAGAAGGTTATTTGAATTTTTAACAAGAAAATATTGTTTTGATGCTTAGGTCTATAGATTATTTGTCTTCCTGTGTGTGGATAATATTTCAGTATAAACTCTAATTTCTCGTGAAATGCGGGGCTTTAGAATCTTAAAAGAGTTGAAGGACTTTCATGATATGTTAAGAAAAACTGGAAAGCCTACAACTTTCTTCTAACAGTTCTTACTTTTCAACTAAAAGAAAATCTGGTCATCTTCCAGTTTGAAGCAGCTGAGACCCATCAAACAACTGAAAACAATTTGTTCAGAGCTGGAGCTGTCATAGTCTATTAATGTAAAAAACAAATGAAGTGCTGCTGCTGACTTCAGCTCACCACTTCATACAAGCACTCTCCCATTTCACTTGACAGTTGTGGACATTGAAATAATACAAAACATAACCCAATCAACAGACTGTGAAGAATATGAAAGCCAAAGACAGATGTTCAAAAGCTATCATCACCTTTCAGCTTTAATTATATTGACATGGAACAAACAAGTGATAAATCAACTATTTTATAGTGTAATAAGCCTTATTCTACCTGTTAACCTAATGCCTCTCTGGGTGGTATATTCCAGGTACATGGAAGACCACAGAGTGTTCTGTATACAAGCAGTGACAGAAATTAATTGTGTACTAAAATAATATTGAAATGTTCCTAGTTTTCAAGATGAATATTACATTCAAGAGAATTTTCTTGGGTTTTCTTCCTATACTCCCTCTATCTGTTATAACTTTGACGCCCTTCTTATGTTATGCATACTAAGTCCTGCAGCAATTTGTAACACCCTAAAGAAAGACAAAATCTATGAGTAGTTGTTTATTATTTACTTTAGGTTTCAGTTTTATTTTCAATGATTGGCAATTATCCAACATGATTTATGACAATCCATCAAGCGCTAGGCCAGCTCATAAAGGTAAAAGACGGTTTGTAGCAAGGTGTGAATTCAAGGACCTATTTTATCTTTAGTGCCGGAAAAGACTCCAACACTTATAGAATCCAGTTCCTTAATTTCACTGTGATTCATAATGGCAAAATTTTCCCATGATACTCAGTACAGAAGATAAAGGACTGAAGGTTGGATTTGATGGCCTTAGAGGTCTCTTCCAGCCTTAATGAATCTATGAATGAACAGAGTAATCCCACCCATATTTACTGAGTTTGCTCACAGCCTCTGGAACACACTGTGGTCAGACCAAGACACAGCAGTTTCTGAGTTTTATGTTTGCTCTATTAGCAGCTTACTATGAAATGCAAGCAATGGAAAGATGTACATAGACGGCAGATTTACACTAACTTTTAATGTTTGTAAAATTAGATGACTTTTATGATAATGCTCCTCTGTTTGGTTTGGGGGGGGTGTGTATTGAATATTTAATGATGTTTTAATCTTTGTTGGTTGTTCTGATTAGAGTTAATCCATGTGGCACCTACAGCGTGCTGGCAGGGGGCGCTTTATAAATGAAAATGGTCATTATTTCTTATTGTAAAATACTGAATCACTTCCATTTAGGAAATGGACTGAAATTTTACAGATGGATAGTTTTATGAGTTCAGAAGAAAAAAAATATTACATTCAGATTGTTAGGCAATAGTGCAAAGTAACCATCTCCTTCATCACATGGCTTTTCCCCAGTTGAATAGATTCCATCTGGAAAAGTTACAGAGCCAAGAAACAGATGTAAAGGTACTATTTGTCCTCCACTAAGTGAAGTCAGAACTAATTTTCTGCCATATCTATATAACCTCCTGGTTATGTGGACAGGAATAGTGTTGTTCTTACTTTGTTACACAATTACCCTAGGAATTGCTGCTACATTTCAGACAACCTCCAGCATCTTCAAACATATATATGAAGGGCATGGTGTACAGATGTATTGAATCTACTGCACCATGTCCAGGACCCTCTGACTTAGCAAATTTTCCCATCTGTTCTATTAGGGAAGGTTTTTGATTGTTTTGTTTTACAAAGGTTTGGCCTCCTATAGAAATAGTTGTGTGTCAGTGATTATATGACAGTGCATGTATCTGAATATCTGATTTCATGACAACAAGAGCACTCAAGATTCTGGCAAATGACCTCTTCCTAACTTTTGCCAAACATTATTGATGTTGAGACAATATTGAACTTTTAGCCAATGTTAAATTTCATGTAAGCATTTTCCTCTACAAAAAGAAACTCCCTGCCCAAAACCATCTTCTCAGAGTGCATTTACTGCGACTGTGAAATGCTAGACTGAAAAAGTTGTAAATCAACAGGCTGTCCTTATCCTCAGACCAGCTGTTGGAGGAATTAGTCAGCCCATGCTTATTTAATTTGTCCTACTCTTGTGCCTTGAGACTGACCTTCAGCAAATGTAGCCTGGGAGAAGCAGGATTTGATGAATTCCCAGTGGTCTGAAATATTTTACCTCAGGACTAAATGGGCTGAGAATGCCACTATCTGGCCAGTATACAGCCATCCCTGACATGAGAGGAAGACATATGGGTAAAAAGCTCAGTGTTGAAGAGATCAGAAATTTTTAGATTATAAGGGATTTATCTGAAGTTGAACATTTCTGATGTACCTCATCAGTTGACAGTTTCATCAAAAGGAAATAGGAAAATTTGTTAAACTAGTCCATGGTCTCATACCCAGGTCACTCTCAGAATGTTTAGAGGTTCATTCTGAAGTTTGGGCTAAACCTAAACCACACAAATGATGCTCTTAATTCATACAAGTATAACCTTGCATTAAATACCTCAAATTTTAGGTTAACCAACTACCCAAAAATCCTCCAGCTGCAAGTTATTGGCAAATGAGTTAGATGAGCCTCCAGCTGAGTTATTGGTAAAGCTGAGTCTGAAAGTTGCTATAAATTTGAGATTTCCCATCCACCATTTGGAAGACCTAAATCCATATTTAGCATAAAATGTCATAGTGACATTGAATTCTGCTACATCCCCAAATGCTCAGTCATAATTTTAAAAGCCTATTGCTAAGATGCAGAAACAGCTGTTTCTTTCTTTTCTTCTCCTCCTACCCTCTCTTTTCCTCCTTTAACATAAGCTCTTATATCCATACTCTTTGAGTCTACTCCTCTGATATGTAGAAAAGGGCACAGATAGTTGATTCTGATATGTAGAAAATATCACAGCTGCATTTCCCCATTTGAAATCAGAAATATGTGAAACTGGTAGATTTTAAAGCTGGCTTTACACTGTTGATATTATTCTGATGCTGTAATTTGCATTGATCTAAAATAATTGTTGTTTGCTCACTCTATATGGTCAAACTGAAAGCAATGATTTAGCTAGGGATCTTTTTAATTTGTTTTTACTTTGGATGAAACTTAAATATATTCCCTAAGATCCTTTTAAAAAGGTAGGAGTAACAAAATCATAAAAAAAAAAAAAAGCTATTAAATAAGTTGCAAATTTCAAAATGATACATGAATGCAATAACCCAGTTGGAGAAAATAATAAAGCCAGCATGTTATAGGACTGACGATGCAAAGGCAACAAAATTCAGAAAAGGGAGTTTAAGAATCTCAGAAATTGTAAGGTATCTGCTGAAGTATGGTAGAATTTTTGAGAGGAAGGTATACAGAGCTTACAATCATCAGAACTTAAAGGAAAGCAGAACTTGCTCTTCAATGGATTCTTTGTTCTGTTTTTCGATGGTTTGTGATGGAGTTTTGTTTTTTCTAATTATTTGGAACATTTATTTTTCTTTCAAATAAGATAAAACCTTGAAACAGGAATCTGTGAACCTTACCTTCATAAACTGAAGCTGTTAGTGTCTGGTTCTTGGTATTTACTTCAGAGCTAAATACAGCAGATGTAAATGTAATGGTACAAAACCTTTGAAAGTAATTAAATCACATAGTAAGATTAGTTCAACCCTTAAGATAAAAGGGCTGAGGCTGCTTTCATGACAAAGAGCTGTGCGTTTATAAAACCATAAAATCACTTGCTTAAATCATTAGTGTATTTAGCTGTTTCAGTAATAGATACTGGAATACATCACATCAGTCACCTCTTAGGACTTTGAATATACAACATCTGCTCTGTTTTCCGGATCCAACAATTTCAGTTTCAAAGCAAAAATCCTAAAGATCTTTGAACAAAGAATAATTTGGTTTTTTGTGCTATTTTTGCTCCTTTATCATAATGTTTGATAAGGGAGTAGAGGTTAGTATTTTTGTCAGTCAATCTCTTTGATTATTCATGTTTCATAAAAAAAGATTCAGAACTTAAATATACTTCAGTCTAATATCTGTGACTATTCATCATCTGATAGTTGAGAGCAGTTTGGAAGAGACATAAGAAAAATAGAGGTATGTTTCAAGTCCCTCAAGTAATATGGTATTGTGATTATGATTGCTATTTAAAAAAAAGACTGGTTGTTCATGGGGCTTTGGCATTGTCAGAATGAAGGATGACAACGAAAGTATATGAGAAAAAAGTTAATTGTCTAAAGACTGCTAGAACACGTGAATAGTATAATCTCATTTGCAGAGAAAGAACATTACATTAAAATTGACTGTGTATATTTAAATTTAAAACAGTTGGGCTCTTTCTCAGAGAGAGGGAGAGAGAAAAATGTCTGTGTAAGTGAATTGAGGAGAGGGAATCTGGATTTATTTCTCTTATGGCTTTATAGCAAGTAGTTAAATGCAAGTGCACTGCCCATTTGCAACGTCTAGGATTTATTAGGCAAGGTGACTTAGGAGAAGGAGAAAACGAAGAAAGAAAAAAGATCTATTAAACTGCCTTTTAAGAGAGAGGGTCCAAGGTAGTGGCCTAAACTCTGGTTTAGTCTATAAAACCCAGGCAGGTCTGGCAACTCCCATGCTTTGTCTTAACATAGACAAAATATCTAGGCATCTCTGGAACCCTTAGTCACTGCTGGGAAAAAAATAGCCTCAGCCTTCACCAACTAGTCCAGTTGTCAGATGCTTTAAAGTGTCAATATATACGATAAATTTTAAAGAAGCCAAGATACACCCATCAAATCACTCTATACAAAAAATGTCATTTTCATTCTTTGTTTTCAATAGGTCTCCATTGGACACTAAATAGCTTGGAGTTCAATATCTATCCCACCATAAGGTTTATCTGAAATTCATGGCAGGGTTAGAGGGAACTATTTTCTTAAAGTCCCTCTCACTGAGTGATAGAAAAACCTGACTCCATCAAAAAGAAAAATTTTCTCCAGAAGAAGATTAGTCTGAGTACTTCACCAATATTACTTTTAAAATATCATCTTTCATGCAAAGGTATAAAACCAATTCTTTAGACATTTGTTCAAAAATCACCATTTAGAATCATAGAATCATAGAATGTTTTGGATTGGAAGGGACTTGAAAAATCATTCAGTTCCAATCCTCCTGCCATGTGCAGGAATGCCTTCCACTGGACCACATTTCTCAATATCCCATCCAACCTGGCTTTGAGTACTGCCAGGGATGGGGCATCCACTAATTCTCTGAACAACCTGTTCTAGTGTCTCACCACCCTCATGGTAAAGAACTTCTTCTGTATATCCAACCTAATTTTCCCCTCTTTAAGTCTGAATCCATTATTCCTTGTCCTGTCACTACAGTTCCTGAAGAAGAGTCCCTCCCTGGCTTCCCTGTAAGGTCTCCTTCAGATACTGGAAGATTGCTATGAGGTTTCCACACAACCTTCTCTTATCCGGTCTGAAAACCCACAACTATCTCAGCCTGTCTTCATTGGGGAAGTTCTCTAGTCTGCTAATCAACTTATTGGCCTCCTCTGGACTTGCTCTACCAGCTCCATGTCCATCCTAAGATATAGGCCCCAAAGCTGAATGCAGCACTCCAGGTGGGGTTTCGTGAGAGCAGAGGGGCACAATCACTGGAAAAGGATGGACAGGAACTAACAGAGACACTCAAGATACCTGTGTTGAGATGCCTTTAAGCCACCCCTTCACCCTGTAGATTTTCTTAACTGTAGTAGTTTGTCATCAGGAAGGAACAACTCTGCAGAGCCCAATTTCCCCTGAATTTAGGTCATGTTGAAATAGTGCAGTGTGCATTTGCACAGTATCCTGTAAAAGTAATAACAGCTTGATGTTCTAGTAGCATCCTGACATAACCTGATGCAGAGAATATCCTGAGCTCTGGTCAGTGTCCAGGTTTGGGCTTAGAAAAGAGATTCAGTTCCACCTCTGTCTCTGATTTGCTGTGTGATTTTCAGCATATCATCTTAACTTGGCTAGGTCTGTTTCCTCAAATCTAAAATATGTTTGGAGACACCATGACTTCTCTGGAGAAAACTGTTCTACCACAAGGAGCTGGGATCAGCTGTGCCAGTGCTCAGGTAGTAAGTGGCAAGTACTCTGCCGACCTTGCTAAATTAAGATCTCTTTAGAAAAAACAAATCTGTATCTAATTCATGCCAGGTAGAAGTACCAGGGCTCTCAGAAACCGAGAAGGCAGTGAGGTTAGAGTAAAGTAGATGGTCACATAAGAAGGTAGGAGTATAAAACTTTATGGGATGGAGTTGCAACAATTTCTGCTACAGTTAGCACCTGCCTCAGCAGGAGATTTTTTCTGTGAATGCTTTCATGGGGTTTTTATGCATTTAAACAATGAGGATCAAGTCTTCCACTGCACTGTTAGTTTGAACCAGTCTCTGAGTTCTTACATTCTTCCTCCAGTAAGAAATTATATCAGAGGAAAAGATATACAGAAAGGAAGGGGAGAAACATCACAACTTCTGAAATTATTCATAATAATAATAAAAAAACCCCACTTTTTAAAAAAGACATAAATAAATTCATTTCTCCTCCAAATTCCTGCTCTGTTTTGAGGCAATTTATGGTTTGAAATCCCAGAGGTTTTTAGAAAACTAGAAGAAATTGACCAAATTGGAAAAAAAGCTAGACTCAAGCTTGAATAAGACTTCCCCTCATCTCAGCATAGTATTGATGCCCCCTGCATCTTGCCACCCACTTGCCTTTGAAGATCTGAGCCCCTTCTCATATGTATATAAAATAAGAAAACACTTAGATCTCCTTCTGCTAGTATTTCCCACAAAACCCAAGCTCTCCTTGGGGCCTGGATCAATAATACAGGCTGATTATTCTCATAAATATCAAATGAGTTGTTTAGGATAACGCACCTTTAAGACAAACTTGGAACTTCCATAAAAGCCAGCCAGGGTGGCACTTAGCAAAAGGCATACATTCAACTGTATTCACTGATGTGGGTCACACTCAAACACAAGAGGTGAGAGGAAATATAGAATATATATCCTGTTTAAGCTCATCAGGACCAGTGGAATAGTAACAGAAAAGCAGAGGCAGCAGAGTATCACACACTACCAGCCTTTCTGAGAGCATTTTGTCTTGAAGAGACTGAGGAAACCTGCTGGAGTGCTACGAAAGTTTTGATGAAGGAAAGCACTCAGACAAGGACATTAAATCTGGGCTGATACCAGCATATGGAATTTGAAGTCTTTTCTCATTATCTTGGCTGATTTTCTGCCAGGAGACACATCTGCTGGACTTCTGCAGGAGCACTGTGGGAATATAAACCCAGGCAGTCACACCAGCCTGCTAAGTCATATTTATGTAACATTTTTAGGTAATTTCTCACAACAAGGGATGCACTGGCTCAGAAACACATTCAGGGCTCACTGAGGGTGGGTAAAAATCATACAGGAGGCATGTTTGCCATCTGATGGGAAACTACATGAAGAACAGTGGAGAAGTCTGCTCCAGAAAGATGAGAGATTACTGCTCTTCAAGATTACTTACCAAGCTGCTCACATTACATATTTAGAATAATAATTTCCCTGAGCTGTCAAAATCCCATATTTAAGACATATGATTGAACTGCTGTTAGCAGTAATAATGGTTATGGTAAACTAATGGTAGTTTCATGCAAATTCTTTAAACTTTAAACATCGTAAAGTTTTAAAAGCTTTGGGCTTTTGTCATTTCAAGCCAACACTTTCACATTATTATCGTGGGTTAGGATTAAAATTCTTTATTTTCAGAGTCTGAATACCCCTAGAGGGTTTCCTTTTTATACAGATAGAGGAAAGAACACGGTGTGAAGCCACAATGAATTATAGCCTTGTCTCTTACCTACTCACATAGTTTTACGTTTCAGATATTTGGCATGTTAAACTCCCACTTTCCACTTACACTTGCAGAACTCTTCAGGGCAACACCACTAATATGTCTTGATGCATTGCATATGTCAAGGTGGGGTTTATGTGTTTTCTAAAGATTGGTCTTGATTTTAAAGAAAAATGAGGAAGAATATTGTGTTGCAAAAAATTGAGTTTATGTTAGCATTTGTAAGATCTTCATCCTAATTGAGAAACAGAACTATGATTTCAACTAAGTCTATTTTATCTCAGGGGCAGAATTCTCATGGACGAATATGGATTTCATAAGAAACTATATTTTAATGTCTGCTCTCATTTACTGCTGAGATTTTAAACCAAATCAAAACATATCCACCACCACCCCAAGATGTGACTTTTCTAAGGAACTCAGGATTTGTCCAGTTTATGTAAATACCAACCAACCAATCAACCAGTTTGACAAAAAAAAACCCAAAAAATATTAAAAAAACCCCACACCCTTGTAATTGTAATAATTTAGAAGTTTTGAAGTTTCTGAAAATTATTAATTAGCAATATACTCTCATTGGAAACGAGAGGCTGCATACCAATATCTTCTGTAATGATATTCAGCTGTTCTCATGGAATTTTATATCTTATGTTTCTCTCTGAAGTTTAATAACTGACCAGTTACCTCTGCTGTTGAATCCTAGTAAGATAAGTATGTGGATAAAGCCCAAACACAGTTTTGTGTGCATCAAATGGTTTTGCTGGATCAAATGAGAGCACTAAGCCATCCTCTTTCCTTATAAAATTCTAAATTTTGAATGTTTAGCAGGTTCCTACCAATAATTCCCAGCAAAATGTGGGAAAAGGAAGAGTCATACAGGAATTTGACATTTCTGACACAAACAAATGCTTTGAATATACAGAAAGTTGCTCTTTTAACCTTTTCTTAAGGAACAACCTCACACACCTTGAAAATTTATATGCCTGTGTCCAACCTGTGAAAAATTAATTGCTACATCCTTCACAGTAGAGGTTTTTTCTCTGCCTTTTTTTCCTTTGCATATATATACATGATTTCTCATTATTAAGTGTGTTGGGAGCACTTATCTGCATGAAGAAAAGATAGTGAATTTTTCCAAGTTGTAATGATAAGCTAAAAGTAAGCCCTGCAAGGTAAAATCTATTTAAAATGTGGCAATTGGGGAAAATATGTCCCCCAAGCACAGCAAACACACCATCAAAGTGAGTTAGCTACCAATTAACTTCTACATTTTGCACAAAGGACATTAAATTCTAGGGTAAAAATAAAGCCAAATGATGTATGCTCACTCTCTGTGAACAACAGATCACACAAAACGAGCTCTAGATTAGGTGGTTTTCATTGTGTTTTCAGCATTCAAATGCCTTTCTGGAAAATATTTGCTTTTCTGCTAAAAATACTTTTTTTTCTTATGTAAACTCCTATCACTTGGCATGTGAAAAAAGAGAAACTATAAGTAAAATGCAGTAAATGAAAATGTGAGACTTTAGGAAGGCTCAGACACTACGATCCAGGACCCAATTTGACACCAAATTAATCAAGGGACCATCTCTCCATAAATTCAGGGATGTGCCTAAACTCTTCCTGCTGGAACCAATTAGAGAAGTAACCAGAGATAAGGAACTTAATTCTCAATTCCTGTGGCACAGACAATGTCATTTCCCCATAGGAAAATAGTATTTTAGCCAGTCTCTGTATTTCACTTCTGTCACTAGGAACACATATTTCAGAAAAAAATGTATGGAATTCCCAAGAGAATACTTTATAGTATTATGTCCTTGGAGAATGTTATATCTTAAATCCAAATACAAAGTAGTTGACTTGTTACAATTTGTAATAGGCTACCTTCTATAAGGATAAATATTTCTGCATAAATATTTTAGACATTTATAAATGTCTAAACCTGCTGCAATTCTATAGAATCATTTTATTTGAAATGGGTGACTGAGTTCACTGAACCACAGAATAAGGGAATGGGTAAGGCTGGAAGGGATCACCGGAGATCATCTTGTTTAATGTACCTCTTCAAGCACAGTCCCCCAAAGTAAGTTATTAAGGATTGTGTCCAGACAATTTTTTAATATCTGAAGGGAAGGAAAGTCCACAGCCTCTCTTGAGTTCCCCAATTCAGTGCATTATTTCTTTGAAATATCTGCTTTATTAATTATAAATGTGCTTGATTTCAATTGACTTTTGTCTTTCTGTGATTTTTCCTTACTGTGATTAACAGAAGAGATTGTAAAGGACCCTCCACTAGAGCATTACTACATTGCTCTTATGCCTTCAACAGATAGGTACTTTTATCCTGTTTTGTAAAGCTGAACACTTCTAACTTTTTTTTGGCATCTTCTCATTTTGAAATTCTTCTTTTCCAGTGTTTGTATCAACTTCATACCTTAGCTCTTAAAATTACGTTTAAGTGCTTTGAGAGAGTCTTCCAAGTATTGCATTTTGCTTCCTGAAGATATCTAGTCAGATGCAATGTTGCAGAATCAGATTTTAATTACTTATAATGAGTGCTATGCCTACATAACATACCTGAACAGTTCACTTGTTCACTTGTTCAAATTTATACCCAATCTCTGCTTCAAACCATCACCTTTAACAGACTGTCTTGCACACACACTCCCATACATATATATATACACACAGAGTAAAGCAGCAGAAAATTAGGAGAAAAGATTACTGAAAATATGATAGGAAAAGTCAATTCTGCCTCTGCACCTTATTTTTCTATGACATTGGAACCTCACCAATAACCTCATTCCATGGCTGCAGTGCCAGTTGACAAGCAGTCCTTTCTCACCCTGGGATGATCCCCACACAGGTGACACACTATAGGACTCTCCTACTTCAGAGGAAATCTGAAGAGTATATGTGAATTTTTTCAAGGATATATCTTGAGGAAAAATCTGAGCATTAAATCAGTGAAGACCAATTCTTGGAATGAAATTACATAAATATTCCAAGGTGTGCTTAAACATGCATGTAACCCTGAAGTGTACACCTAACATTATCCTTAAAGAAAAGCCTATTTGGAGGAATATTTGGCTAAGTGCCTCACCTGAAGGCTATGTGTCTTGGTTTTGCTGTGGGTCAATTTGCTTTCACACTCCCCACACAATTACCGCTAGTTGAGAAAAGGTTTATGCAGACAAAAGAGATTGAATTTAGGGAAAATAATACGAACATTCATTATTAGCAAAATCAAAATAAAAGCCACTAAAGAATTGCAACTACAATAATTCTACTTAAATAAAAGTACAAAGTATTTACAGAAATACTCCTCCCCCTTCTATATCAGTCCAAGGAGGAAAAGCAGTCCTTTTCTCCATTCTTGGAGTTCCAGCTCTCTCTCTCTAGTAACTCTGCAGCACTCTTGTCGCAGCTGGAATTCTTTCTTTTTCTCTGTGTCGGCTTCCAGGGCTGGGCCCCCTCCTGGGCTAAGAGCAGAGGTTGGGGGGTTACTCAGGCCCTGAAGGTCTTCTCTTCCATGGGCTTGCAAGGGGACACTTGCCTACCATGGATCTTCTTCCATGGGGTTACAGGGGATGATGGTTTATGAGTCCACTCCTGTTCCCTATGGAGGTCCCTTCCCATGGGAGAACAGTCCTTGATAGACCTCTCGGCATGGGTCTAGCATGGATCCCACACTCGGATCCCAACATCCCACCTGAGCCGTCTCACTCCAGAGTGGGTTTTCTCGGGGTCACAAATCTCCAGTAGCAGCAGCATAGATTTTTCATTCAGATCTCAAGCTTACCCAAACTGTCTTTCGCTCCAGCGTAAGTCTCGTCTCTCTCAGGGTAACAAATCTTCAACAGGACTTTGCCTCACCTTAGGTCTCTCATGAAGTCTCAACTTCTTCACGCATTAATTTACTCCAGTGTAGACTCTTCCACAAGCAGTATGGGGGGCTACTCACCCCAACAAACTTTCATAGGTGGCAGGGATTTATTTTTCAGTCTTTTCCCTGCTGAAGGGAGAGAGGAAAAAGGGGGAGAAACAAGTCCCCTTTGCATGGTTCTTCTCTCTCCTCTGGTTGCCAGTTTTGACCTTGGACACTCCGTTATCTCTTTGCTGGAATTTCTTCTGCCGCAGTTTCTGTCCAAGCAGTTAGTCTTTTAAATATTTTTTTCTTCACTCTCTTATAAGAGAGAAGGGGGGGGGGCTTCAGTGCTACACTTGCCCCTGGCCCAGGGCCGGGGGAGGAGGGGGCCTGGCCCTCCTCAGGCCCACCACCCTTCTACATGGCTGCTGCCCCTAATTTTAACTGCACAATCCCCTTCTCTTCCATTTTCTTAAATATGTAATTATCAAAGGCATTACTGAGAGTTTTAATTGGCTTCTTGTCTGGAACTTCACCTGGACAAAACCATTCTCAGCCCCAGGGGCTGGCCCACTGGGCAAAACCACGACACCATGTTTCATCTCCACTGACTTCCACAGCATGAAGTTACTGCAGACTTGCATGTGATTCTGTTTTGAAAACCTGCAGGAAAAAAGTCTTTCAAGACTGCAGCAAGGACCTGGTTCAAGGGTCCAATGAGCTTACAGAGACCTCCTAACCTCATTGTGTTATTACGCCTTATCGAATAGAAGATTCATCTACATTTCAATACGCTTTTCAAATTCGTCTAACACACATTTTTTCTGTTACTCTCTAATTTTGGAGATTTGTACTACAGTCATTTATACAGTCTGCTGGAACTAATTGAGTCTCTTTCCCAGGGTCTGTACAGGGGCCGGCATTGTTCAACATCTTTGTCAGCAGCACGGGATTGAGCGCACTCTCAGCAAATCTACTGATGATACCAAACTGTGTGGTGTGCTTGACACACCGGAGGGAAGGAATGCCCTCCAGAGGAGTCTTAAAAGGCTTGAGAGTGAGAAACCCATTAAGTTGAACAAGGGCAATATCAAGCACAAATACAGGCTGGGCAGAGAATGAACTGAGGAGAAGGCCTGAGGAGAAGCTCTTCAGGGTGCTTGTGGCAATGTGCACCCAGCAATGTGCACTCACAGCACAGAAAATCAGCCATGTCCTGGGCTGCATCAGAAGCAGCATGGGCAGCAGGTCAAGGCTGATGATTCTTCCCCTCTACTCTGCATTTGTGAGACCCCACCTGGAGTGCTGCATCCAGCTCTGGGGCCCCAAATGGGGGTGGACTCATCGGAGAGAGTCCAGAAGAGTCCACTAAGTTGATCAGAGGGCTGGAGCACCTCTCCCACAAAGGGAGAATGAGAGAACTGGGGCTGTTCAGTCTGGAGAAAAGAAGGCTCTGGGATGACCTTATAGCACCTTCCAGTACCTGAAGGGGGTACAAGAGAGCTGCAGAGGGATGTTTTACAAGGGCCTGTAGTACTAGAACAAGAAGGAATGGCTTTAAAGTGAAAGAAAGCAGATTTAGATCAGATATCACGAAGAAATTCTTGATTGTGAGGATGGGGAGACAAGTGCCCTAAGAATTTGTGGGTGCCTGATCTGTGGAAGTGTTTAAGATCAGGTTGGACAGGGCTATGAGCAACCTGGTCTGGTGGAAGGTGACTCAACCCATGGAAGGGGAATTGGAACCAGATGGTCTTTAAAGTCCCTTCCAACCAATCAATGATTTTACTACTTTATGAACTTCAGTATTTAATGGTGCAGCTCATAGAATGTTTTTATAATTTTCTCATATGAATGGACCAAATGCATTGGAATAAAGTGTTAAAACATTGATAAAAATATAGAAGTGAAAAATTAGGTGAGAAAGAGGGAAGAGAGCAAGGCATTTTATGAGCAAGCATTATATGAATTTATATATCTAAATTCTTATCAATAAATCTTAAGTCTCAGCACACGTATTTTTGCTTAGGCAAAAGCAAAATGTCTGAAAGTTTCACTCAATAAAAATTTCTCTAAAGAATTCTTGTGTGGTTGATTATTTTTAAGCAGTTCATTGTGGGCATGCAAAATCCTTGTTACTATAATAGTATAGAGAGGTCATAGAGTTTGTTTCTGTAGCTTGAAATGAATCATTGTAGCTTTTATGAGTTGATTTCTAGGGAGAATACTTTCACTCATCAGTTCAGGATTTCCATGACTATTCTTTAAAAATCTAAGTTAGTGTTTCAGATATAATGTTGATGTCTGGTAATTATGTAAGGTTTTTTCTGTTTTGCTGAGGCATTCAGTAGGAGGGATATTATGACTGTATTGCCCCCTGATTGTGCTGAAGTGTAAACATAAAACTACTTTTCTACAATGAAATTATTTTGTATTTTTGTAGGAGTGCTCATGTATTTATTTTCTTATCAGAGAGACCCTTGCTATTTTGGGCTGTTTTGTTGGACACTATAGTGTATCTGTCATTAATTGCACAGTAAAATAAACACACAAAGCTGAATGAAGGCAATTATTATAATAAACTTATATTTATGAGTCTCCTGATCAAGGAACTTAGAACTGTGCCGCACCAAGTCCCACTTTATGTTTAAATTTCTCCCGAGGATCTGCTTTTGCATGATAGATTGTGTGTACCTCCTTGAGACATGAACTTATATCAAACTCAATTTCCCTTGTATCTTAAAGTGAAATGGTCACACCAACCCCCTGTAAACTGCCTTTATACTGGTGACCAATAACCAAGGTGTGCTTGTGTGACCAGATCCAGGAGGTTGAACTAAGAATGTCAAATAGATCTGGAAACAAAAAGAATCATAGAATTTTTGTGGTTCAAAAAGACCTCTAAAATCACCAAGTCCAACCATTAACCCAGCACCTGAACCGTATCACTAAGCACAAAATTTACATGTTTTTTTGAACCCCTCCAGCAAAGGTGATTCCACTACTTCTCTGGGCAGTCTATTCCAATGCCTGACCACTCTTTAAGTAAAGAAATTTTTCCTAATATCAAATCTAAACCTCTCCTTGTGCAACTTGAAGCTGTGTCCTCTTGTCCTATCGCTTGTTACTGGGTAGAAAAGACTGACCCCTACTTCACTACAACCTCCTTTCATGTAGCTGTAGAGACTGATAAGGTCCTCCCTGAGCCTCCTTTTCTCCAGACTCCAATTCCTCAACCACTCCCCGTAGGACATGTGCTCTAAGTAGAGTGTATGCTTGGGGGACCTCAGGGAAAGATGGAAAGATTTTTTTGTTATTTCTAGGAGACTCCTCTTGATTCTTGATGTCATATGGAGGCAGAAATAAAACACTGTAACAGCACTGGTAAAATAGAAATTATAGTTTATTCACAGGTGCAGATGGACAGAAATCATCTTCCCACAACCTGAGCTGGCCAGACCTGTGACAGAGAGTGTATAAAGTCCTGTCCCTGAGTTCAAATGTTTTGCTGTTTAGTAGTATTTCAGTGTAACCATTATTTCAGATGTGCACAAATGTTTATATGAATTCTGTTATTTTCATGTTTGCAGATATGAACTGGAAATCAAATGCTGCTGATTATTACTCAACGTAAAAACTAGTAAATTATCTTCTCCTACTAACCCTTGGCCTCTAACAGCCTTTTTTTTTTTTTTAACTATGATATGAAAGAAAAGCAGTGTGTGCTATTCTGATAGAAAATAAAATTTGTATAATCCAAGAAAATTATTCAATTTGCAATGAATGTAAAAAATATTCAAAAGTAAGCCCATACAAAAGGTACTTGATAATTAAAAAAAATTGAGGAAACTAGTAAAATTAGTTGGACTAAAGGACTCAGGAACTGAGCTAAATAGAGACTTGGAATTTAAAAAATTCAGTGAAAAAAACATCCCAAATAAAAGTAGGGAAAACATGACTCTATAGCTTAAAGAATTAACTTGGTAAAGAACCTCAAGAAATTTGAAAACATGAGATAAAAAAGACATTATAAAAGCAGTTCTTGAGAAGACATGACAGGTAGAGTGTAAAAAAATATGTTTCCCAAAGGCAAGTTCAAATAGACTTGTAAAACTATTTAAAAAAATGGCAAAAGTCTCTTTCCTCAATTTAAAAAAAAAAAAAGGGAGGAGGGGAAAGAAAATAAGGAAATAGAGTGAAGAGAGAAGCAAAACGAATAGGTTTGAATGTGTTCAAATGTGGGAGGACCAGATAATGTCTAACCCCATTTCTGAAAGAGGTGGGACATGAAATTACAGGCTGAAGAGTAAGCATTTAGAATGAATCTGACACCCTATTTGAGAATAGCAAATTAACACCTATATTTAAGAAGGGAGGAGGGGAAAGTGATCCAACCCACAGCAAGCTTGCTAATCTAATATTAATTTTATAAAAGAATTTAGAATTTTTTCTTTAAAAAAATACCATGATAAGTGTAATATAAAATCATGCACAAAGTTATGTTAGGAAAATTAGACCATGGCAGACAGCCTATTGAAAGAGATTTCATATTTAAATGAAAAGATGGTAACTCTAATACATATAGATTTCAGCAAAGCATTTGACATGGCACCTAGAAGAAAAAAAGAGTCATACTGAAAAGTGAGGAACAATAGAATAGAAGATATATGTTTAAATCATAGTAAACAGGGAAAATATTGAGTAGAAAGAAATTATCAGTGGCAATTAAGAATTTCGTTAGTTCCTACAATAAAGAAGCGGGGGAGATACTGATAAAATTTACTGACATTGTGAGTTTTGGAGTCATCATTATTAATACAGAGGAATATTTTTCTATTTTACCAAAAGGAATAGATGAGAGATGGCCCTGAGGATTAGAATTATGAGGATGAGATAAAATTTAGAAGTACAAAATACAAAACCATGCACTTTTGAAATAGTAACAACAATTTTCCTCTAAACTAGGATTTCATGGGGTGGTAATGATAGAAGAACAGACCTTGTAGAACTGACTGATCACAAACCAGTTTGATGTAGCCAACAGAAAAAGACATTGAATATCCTTGTATGTCTGAAGTGACATAATCCCTGTGTCCCACAGAAGTAAAACTCAGACTAGATTAAGTGAAGAGTAAGGTACACAGGAATGATTGGGAAATAAAAAACTTCTCTTATGGAAGGAGACTGAAACAGCTTGGCTTGTTAGCCTTGCAAAATGAAGGTTAAGTAAGGATTATACTTGCTTTCTGTAAATACATCAGTGATGATAAACATCCAAGAGGGGAAAGTCTACTTGGTACAAGAATAAATGGAAATAAATTTGAACTGAATAAAATTTATGTTGGAAATTAAAATAAGGTTTCTGAGAACCAGGAGTATGGAAAAGTGTCCAATACAAGAGGTGCAAAAAGCTTAATTAATTTTAAACTTTGATTAGTTTATGAAATGAGATGTGTAACATAATTGCTTGTAAAAGCAGAGACTGAACTCATTAATCTGTGAAGTCCCTTGCAGTTCCACGTTCATATTTGTACTGAAGATGATGTGAGGTTTATGACATATGATAATAATCCATTTACATATTTAATGGGAACAATCAAAGCTGTATGGCCACATATCTGATGTCCTTTCTTGCAGTACATTGAAATAATTGGCCAAAAAGAAATTAAAAGCAGCCTGGTCTGCTGAGTGCACACGATTTGTCATTTAGTCAGTGGTTTGTGCTTATTCATTATCATCATCTGGCATTCTCTATCACAGAGAAATTTTTATGGACAAATGAGTTAAAGCAAGAATGACAATATGCAAAAGAGATCAGAAAATAGAAGGCCTTTTTCCTCCTCTCTTTTATTGTTTGGTTAAGGAGCATGTCACTGCGATCAGCACTCTTGATAAAGTATGTAAATGTTTAGAGCCTGTTATTCCTGGACTATTACTTGCATAGTCTTATCATAACAGCGATCTGATAGAAAGTGATAGGGATCAGCTCCCAGGAGGAGAAAGCTTAGAATGACTTTTCGGTTCAAATAGCACCATGACATTGTTAGTTCTGGCTTAATAACTCTGATGTGGTTTTTGCCTTCAGGTTATTGAGGTATCTTCAACCTTGCTGACTTGTATTCTGTTTTTTAATAATTCTAACCACTTCAAAATGTGTTTGTGATTATTTTAGCATTTAAACAATGTCTATCTGATGTGTTCTAAGCATTATTGTAGTAAGAAGTTTCTGTATTTTCCTATTCCTATATCATATTCCTATATTTTCAAGTTGGTCTCTAAAAAGTAAACCAGGTTTGTGCCACAAGGAAAACTTTTCCAGTTCAAGTGGTTTGAACCAAACAGAGATCAAAGAAGTTGATTTATTTATTTGTTAATAACATAAAAATAACATTCAGTGAACTATACATTCAAGGTCAGTATCAAAAACACAACAAACTGCAGAACTAGACACTGTCAAAATTGTTAAATATCCAGATACTAATTTCTAAACACTCTTCTGAGCTTAAAACATTTTATATACTCAAATATATGTGCCCACACAGAAGTAGCTCTGCAGCCTTTAACATCCAGCTGCACAGAGGCTGCTGAGCTTTTTGGGCTGGAAGTCAGTTTGAAGAAGACAGAAGTTTTCTATCAGCCTGTACCTCAGGAGGTCTTCTATCATCCCCATATCACCACTGGTGAATCAGAGCTCAAATCAGTCCAGGAAGCATCATCTTCTCGGACAGTAAGATTAATGCAGAAACAGACAACAGGTTAGCAAAGGCATACAGAGCTTTTGGTAAACTCCATAAAAGAGCGTGGCAAAACAAACACCTGAAGAAAAGTATAAAGATCAGCGTTTACAGAGCCATCATACTGTCTACTCTTTTATATGGATTTGAATCCTGGGTCATTTACTGGCACCACTTGCGTCTCTTAGAACGCTTCCATCAGCGCTGCCTCCGTACAATCCTCAACATCCACTGGACTGACTATGTGACCAACACGTCTGTCCTTGAGCAGGCAGCAGTCACGAGCATTGAGGCCATGCTGCTGAGAACTCAACTGCGCTGGGCAGGGCACGTCTCCAGGATGCAGGGCCATCGCCTCCCTAGGATCGTGCTCTATGGGGAACTTGCCACTGGCTGCCACAAGAGAGGAGCCCCCAAGAGGAGATACAAGGACTGCCTGAAACAATCCCTCAGCCTTGGCCATATTGATCACCACCATTGGTCTACCCTGGCCTCCAATCGGGAGGCCTGGAGACACACCATCTATAACGCTGCTGCTGCTTTTGAGAACACACGCAGGATCACTCTCGAGGGGAAAGGACAACGCAGAAAGAATCGCGTCTTGTTGATATCACCTGGGGAGTCTTTCTGCTGCACATTCTGCAACCAGACTTGTCTATCTCGCATTGGCCTTTTTAGCCATCAGCGCGCTTGTAGCAAGCGTGGGTAGAGCCCTTCTCAAATCTTTGTTTGTGAAGCCTAGCCATGAATGATACACGGGCTAATACTTACATGCACACAGTCACATCCTGCACAGACTTTGTGGGTTTCAGGCACACAAAACCTCTCCAGGATTTGCAGTCTTTAGCTGCAGTCCCCTTCCATGGGACATGCGAATGTTTCAGCTGTCCATGTGTCCATGCTGCTCACTGCAACCCCCAATGTACATGTGGGGAAGAAATCGCACACATCCAAAGGTTCCTGCTTGCTATCTCCTTCTGTCCTATGTTGTCCAAGTGTAGGCTTCTCATAGCACCCCAGGAAGGATGCTCAGCCTGGACTGGGCAGGGTGATGATACCATTCAAAAACTTCTGGCAGGAGCAAAACAGATTTTGACAGTTTTTCTATTTCTGTCTGTCTCTTATTCTCTGTTGCTCCCTACAAGTTATATTTTTAGAACATTTTTTCAAGCTGATTGCTTTTTCCGAATGTGCTTTTGCAATTAAACTTATTCTCTTCCTGTTTAACTTTGCTGGTTGAGGACAAATGCCACTCAGGCAGTTTTGAGTATTTCACCTTCAAACAACGCTATGCTCACATTCCTACCTAACCATAATTTTTTAACCAGGGTGTGTTTTCTCAGAAGAACCAAACAAGCTCCCCCAGAGACTGTAATTGCAATGCTAAATCATAAACTCCTCCTTAATGAGTGCCTGTCATAAGCAGACAGTCTGAATTTTATAATAGAGTTGAGTACAAACCCAGAATATTAGGTGTATCGTGCTATTCTGAATTCTAGAAATGAATGTCACAAACAATCAGACAAAATATTATAGCTGAAACAGAGTTACTTCTATAAAAACCTGAATAACAAATGATCTGTTGGGCAAGTATTGGAGTTCGAAATGTGAAAAGGCAGAGTGCTATTTTTTTCTAGTAGTTTCCACTTGAAATTCTGTGACAGGACAATTCACCAGTCAATATGTCAAACGTGACTTATGTTTTCTGGTGAAAAGTCTGACAAAAGTATGTTCTTTAAATTAGATCTTTTTATGAATCAGATTAAGCATCTGAAATCTAATCTACACTTCTCAAATCTTCACTGTATTGTCTGTAAAGAGCAAAACAAAAAAAAGTAACAGAGAATCATAGAAAAGTTTTCTAGAATTTATGATTTCTTTTTTCTGATATTGAAAACTCTCCTTGAACTTTCAAACTAGGAACAAAAGGGTGATCCTGAAGGCTCATGTAAGCAAATGCTTAACTTTCAAGAGTCATCACCTCTTTTTTATCATATTTAGACTTCTAGAAAAGGTTCACTGCTGAGAGTACAGAAGAAGATACCTAAAGTATATCTCGTCTGGAACTTGTGAACAGATTAAGTACCTAACTTGTCAGCACATTAATCTCTATCAGAGCAACACATCCACACTTGGAATATTAACCTACATCCACACACTAGTTCACTGAGAATAGCTAATTTCTTCCCCTAAAAATACTCTCTACTACTACTACTGAGGAGAAAAGAGTTTGAGCTGGTGCTTTCTAAGGAGTTCCTGGTTTTCCTTAGACTTTGTGAGTAATTTCTATGTCTGTATACTCTTGTCTACAACAGAATTTTTAATATCCACCCAATTTAGCTCCCGGGATGAGCCAGAGAAATAAGCTTTCTGTTCTGCAGAGAGTTCTGGAAACTATTGTCTGGATCCTATCATATTCCTACCCAATTTAATAGGCAACTCCTTTTCTGTGCCAGATAATTCCTTATTATGACAATAAGTGTTTTACTTCTCTTATGTACAGTCCTGCAATGTTATGTCAAATCTTGCCATCCTTTTATATGTGTAACTCCTACCAAGATCAGATGAAAGCTGAAAGAGTCAATATTTATTCCTGCTCATAAATTTTTCATATAAAGTCATTTAGGTTAGAACTGTAACCTGGCATCTCTCTACCTGTCCAATTATGACCTTCCTGAACTGATATAATAATTTGTGATTACTATTAAGACCGCAGAGACTTAAGAACTGAACAGAGACAAGGAGTAAGATGCTCTTAAGTCAGTAGTGATTTGGGGTAGGTAGCTCAAAGCTTTTATTTCCTGGAGGACAGAGTTTCCAGTTCATTGAAATATGTCTTGCAGAAGTTGCAGTTCCTAACTTTTTTTTTTGTTAATCAGTTGGAGAAAGTGCTGTACACTAGTTGTAAGCAAGTGATGTTGGAGGTCAAAGCTGGGTCTGTAGTAACATCCTGTTTAAGGAGAAAATCACACTTCAGACTGGAGGCCCAGTGCAGTTGTTCTCTCTCAACCTGTTTCCATTTATGATGTTTGATATTCTGCTTGAATTGAGGACTGACTCAACACTGAAGATTTGAATTAAAATTCAAGATTGAAAATCAACTTAATTAAACTGTCTGAGAATAAAATTGCATTCAAAAGTGTGTTAAGAGCATGTGCACTGGCCCTGTTGAGCTTATCAGGGATGTTATGCCATACCTTAGATATCATGAATACTTATACATAAGTTAATAGACATAACTGTCCCCAATGAAGGCAATAGAAGGCTTTTTCACTGGTATGTATAGGAATAATTTCTTTTTTCTTTTCAGAGTTATTTCACCATCCTTCTATTTTACCTGCTTCTTGCTGTAGCCTTTGAGTCTAAATTGTGACATTGAGGGACTATACATTGCTGATGCAATGCTGCCACAAAAAGACATCTCTTCTACTGGGACCATTAGCTACTCCTTTGATACAAACTCAAAATAAACACAGAGACAATTATTGTGCAGAGACAATTGTCAGAGACAATTATTGTGCAATTAATCATAAAATATAAGCATATTGCCTGAAAATGAGTAATTACTTGCTGTATTAGGACAAGGTGGTCTAATATTAGGAAAAGCTAGATATAAAACAAAAACAAAATTTTTTTCAGTTTCATAATCTGCCCTCTCTTATAATATAAAATATTTTTAGTTCTCACGAGCTAACACTAATGCATTACCTTTTTCAGAAGCTGAGACTAAAACTCCCTGTCACATCAATGAACAGATACCAAGAGGAGAGTTCCCACAATAAGGACTTTGGTTGTAGAGTTCCATTTGTAACAAAAATATTGCCTTATCTACTGGAATATTGATTAAAGTGAGATGAAGATAATGTATAGTTCATTCCTAATAGACTAAATCATACTGTAAGAAGTTTATGAAATTTTTTTTATGATACAGTAATAATGAATTTCATATTGTTAAAGAAAACAAGAAAACAAAGTGAATAAATATTTTTTTCTAAATCACTGCCTCTAATTCTCCTCTTCAGTTGCTTCTCATATGTTTTAAAGAACAAGATATGTCTACATTGATTAGAAAAATCCCTTTGGAGTGCCCAGCTAAAGTCAGTCATGTAGGGAATAGAATAATTAATCTTAAAAAATAAATATAAAATGAATAGATCAAGTACAGAATGGGTGCATTCTTTTGTGACAAAAAAATTTCTCCTGTGACATTTGCATAGAAATGGCCTGAATATATATATTTGGGAATATAACCCACACTGTTCAGCATGGAATGTTTTATTAATCATAGTTCTTAAAGACAGTGAACATAGGAGGGGATAGATCAGGAAATAAATAATACATACAACAGAAATGGCCCTGAGATGAGTGGTTCTTCCCTTTATAAATATTACAAGCTTCCCACAATCCCCCAGGTAAGAACACAGTATTCAACACGTTTAATGATGAGCAACAACAAAAGAAGAGCATTTTAATTTAACATGGGAGTCAGTTCGAAGTCTATCTTGGCTATCCTGAGAAGTGTATTACAGCCCTAATATTGCTATATAATGAATTCTGGTATATTTTTATCCTTCATTACTGGAAACTGACTCATGCAGTAGCAGCTTTGTAGCATATTATTGGGGATGAAATTATCAGACTTTGTATGAATCATCAATATCAGATTAAAAAGTGCCAGCAGTAAATTTTGTACCATGCTGCCATGTGATACAATAACAGTGCTAATAATATGTGAAAATATGATTTCTAGTCCCCACTCAGATGATTCCAGAAAGGGAGAGGAGAATAATTTTTTTTTTCATATATCCCTTTTCAAATAAATTTTCTCTTGAACTTTAGTACATTCATTTAAATTAAAAATTTAAAAAAAAAAAAAGTGTTCAAAGATATTGGGGAGCGCCAATGTGGTCTCAACTGTCCCCCCTCTGACAGCATCGGATGAGTCAGTGCCTAATTGAGGTGTACTGAACCATGCTGCCAGGGCTTGAATGTACATTTTAAGCACTACAATAACATCTACAGTTGCTGGCCTAAATCTCTTCCCCAGAGGCTGGCATTAATTGTGTGAACATAAGAACACTGTTAATGGGTCAGGGCAGGAATCCACGTAGCTCGGTTTCCAGCACTGACCAGAGGCAGGTGCGTAGGGAGGCTTGTAAGAACAGGGCAACATATGGAGCCACCTCCCTGGCATGATCCTTTGGCAGCAGTGACTTGTGCCTCTGGGAATGCCTGAATGGAAGATGTTTAATAGAATCCTGTCAATTTTTTTCACTAATTTCTCTCATCCCTTTTCCAATCCAGAGAAGCTTTAGGCACCCACAATGTCTTGTAGCAGCCACATATGGGAAAGTATCTCTATGGCTTGCTTTTAATCTGTTACTTGATAGTGTTATTTTATGGTCTTAGCATAGATGAGGTAGTTTCTATTCATTTCACCCATTCTGTGTTACTGCTCTTTTATAGAGATCTGTCACATCCTTTCCTCAGTGACTTCTCCAAGATAGGGTGTTACTATGCTTAGACTTTTGCTAACATTGGTCCTCCTTCTTGTTCAGCTCTGTTTCTTTCCCAGTACTACTGCATTCTGCTGGAGGCAAGGGCACAACTATACTGAAGACATCTGAGGGATCTAAATAGTGACATTATAATGTTTTCTCTTTTTTTTTTCTATTGTTTTCCAAGTAATCATTAATTCTGGATGCTTTTGGCATTCATTAAACACTGAGCTAATAGTTGTACCTACTGTAATTCAATATCTATATATAGTTCCGAAGCTGTCACAGTAAAAGCAAGATCACTCCAAATGTGGAGTGAAGATTTCTTTCCCACAACTCTGCTTGCCTGTCACATCATTTTTACTAGTGAGGCAGAACATGGACAGAACTGCTCTTTGCAGCAGACACAGCCCTACAGATTACAAGATAAATATCTTCAAGGTCTATTCCTTTGGAGTCTAAAGAGTCAGAGAGGAAGATCCAAAATGAACCTTTTGCATCTGAAACAAAGTATACCGAATGACTGAATGCACCTTTGTGGCAGAGAAATGGGAAAGGTAAACAAGCAGAAGCTTCTGAATCACTGAGATAGATTTAGAGAACAGTAGTCTTGCCATAGCTGTTTAATCAAAGGAAGAGGAGTGAATCCTGGAGCAAAAGGGATAGAGGTAGTCCAGTTAGGCTTACTAAAGCAAGAGAAAGAGGCCGACCACTGAAAAAATGGGTTCTTAAAGTTCCTCTACGGTCTCACAAAGGGAAACTGTACACGTTGCTAATCTGATTCTGAAGGCATTATAAAGTGCGAGAGGTGTTGCAAGTGTGGAGCTGAATGTGACATGATGAAGCTTCTCTTATCCTGCCAGCACCAGCTCTATGTATCATATTCAATGAGTTTCTTTGGATGTGTTGATCAAATATGAAATATGAGAATCTTTTTAACCCAAAGAAAGGCCAAGGAGGCCTTTTCTGGCACAGAACAAAAGACCATTTGATAATGGTGGTACAGACTATTACCAGGATGACTTATTTAGGATAAGGGCAGAGGCTGATTGCACTATGATATTGCTGGGAAGATTTACAATTTATTCACTCAGTAGGGTATTGAAAACTGCCACTTATAGTGATCTCTCAACCTCAAGGTAAGAGCTTTTCATCTAAAATTCCACAACTGAACTATTTTAGTACCAAGAAATTAAGGCCATGTTTTCTTTTATGGGGAAGTTTGAAATTAAGGTACCTAAACAGAGGTGTAGACAGATATGCATAGCTCATACCACAGTCAATGGACAGACACTCAGTGGGGCCCTGAGGATTAACCCAGCCAGGGAGCCAGTGGGTACCTGTAGAACCTGCCTAAATATAGGTACTTGGTGCCATATAGCACCATCCCTGGGCTGACAGATAGGTCAGTGACTTCTAGGAAATAGCTGGAGGCCAGGTAAGATACTCCATGGTGCTTAAAATAAATTTACACTCTACGCTTAGGACATTGAATCCCAGTCTTAACTCATATGGTCTGAGGATATTGGATAATGACTCAGCTTTCTAGACACATAGTGTATGATTTAAATGCTTGAAGACATGTATTTATTATGGCTGAAGTGTGCTTGGTTTCCCACTTGGCCAAAAGTCACCTCTCCTAAGGCCATGGATCTAATGTAGGTCCTGTGTGCTGTATCTGCCAACCTTGGGTAGATATTTTATATGTATTAGTCTTTCTCAAGTTGTGTCTGTGCCTGTTTCTAGCAAACTGAATTGCATCCCTAGTCACTTGTCAGAGAAATCTCCACCTAAAAAACAAAGACTGTATTGACTATGTCTCTATTGATTATGTGGCAACTTAGACACATGGTTCACCTGCATGCACATTCGTCTAGACCTCTGTATTTGGTGTCTTCATTTTGAATTAAATCTATTTCTCTGGTCTGATTTCCTGTATATCAACTACTTCTATTTGCTATTTTTTGCAGGTGAGCTTCCTTTTACCCAAGTGACACAACTGAAGTATATGCATCACTTCTCTGCAGAGAACAGCACTTACAGAAGGACCTTAGCTCTAGTTCAGCAGTCTCTGTGTTGTGATGTTAGCCTTAAATTCAGTTTGAGACACCAAGCATGACTCAGCTGTAGCTGATGTTTGACAGCTAGTTCTACATAACTCAGCTATATAAAAACCAGGCAGATGAGACTCCACCAGCTTGTCAAGGGTGGCACACACATGCATGCACACAGAGTAAACCCACATGCTGCTGACATTCAGGTAACTCAGTCTGAGATGGAGTCTTTGTGCAATTTTCCTTAAATGATAACATGCTGCTCAGTGAATCTGATGCAGCTTTAAATCGTTAGGGTGACCCTGGATGACAAGACCAGGATTTTTAGGTAATGTCCTACATCAGGATATGGTCTCATCAGCCTTTTTCTGATGATATTTTTAAGGATCCTCGATCAGACTTGACACCTGGGATCCTTCCAGGAGACCTTTCCTTGCAAATCCAGGATTGGGTACGAGAAGGGAGATAAAATTTCCATTTTCCGGAGTTCTGTTAGAACTGGTTTATTTCATCAGTCCTTTCAGGATCTCTTTCTTTATCCCTTCCTTCTTGTTGAATTCCACCAGCAAACAGAAGAGGATGTTAAATGGGTGCCTTGGGCCTGAGCTGGTTTCTTTTGCTTCCTCCTCTTTGTTTATCTCTCTGGTGTCGACACCCAATCTAGTCCAAGGATTTGCCCCATTCACACACATGCACACATTATCAGACTGTGAATTAGATACAAGAGTAAGGATACTGTTCAGAAAATTACCTTCTACTCAGCAGCTCTGTGGACTCCCATATTTACGTACCTCAGCTGTAATCTTGTCTGTATGTGACTGTTGTTTACAGGCTTGACAGAGAGACACAGGATGAAAGCGGCGCAGGATCTGGAGGAATAGCAGGGTAGAAGAACCACAAGATAGGAGAAACAGCGAAGATGCTACTTGTTGGAATCATAACTCCCAATTTGGGTGGGTTTTTTGGATTTGTACAACTGGAAACACCCTTTTTATCAGGACAAAAGTCCTGAGCTTTAAAAATTACACTGATATATGCTTCACCTCCTCATTTCCCTGGCTTTGTGTGCTCCTCCAGAACAACTACAAGAGGAAATTTGCAAAAAGCACTGTTTATGTGGGTTTCTTCAGTGTTCCAAGGTGTCTGATTCTCCCCTCAAATAGGGATGTATGATTAATTTTTGTAGCTAAGAAAAGTTATCCTTTTAACTTGCTTTCATCTTCTGGAAAGTCAGCTAAAGAATAATAAAAATGGAGCTGGTGGGATAAAGCCTCAGTAGAGTAAAATACATTATATCTAAAAGGAGACATAGAAAGATCAAAGAGGGAGCTAAGTGTGTCCTGAAGTACTTCAAAAGGTGTATCTCTTAGGGAATATTGATCATCTCAGGATAGAAGTGGAAAATTGGCCAGTTTGACTGAAAGAATTGAAGAAGCTGTTGTAGAGATGGAAAAGTAACGATCTAGCAATATACATATAGCAACAGTCTTTATGTAGGTTTACATACTCATAAATGTTGTGGTTATTTGCAGCTATGTAAATTAGTGTATGAATTAAACATCACCTTACCGCTGGTGTTTTCAGGTACAATCCATTTTATCCAGAGTTGAGGGTTTTAGTTCTACTAGTGTTCATAAATACGGAGATTTCCTTTGTTTTCCAGAAATGTAAAGTGCTCTTTGCTGCCTTCTAATTATATCACATTTTGTAACAAGTTCAAAGAGAATAACTTTCTGATCTGGAACAAGGACTGCAAGAGATAACCAGTATAGCATTGTTTGTAAAAAATTGCAGACTTTTTACATATATGTATATAGAGAGACATATACAGAAACACATACAAACAGGCAAATATATATTGCATGTTCTCTATTAATATTGTATGTAATGTCCAATTTAATGTCATAGAATCATAGAATAGTTTGGTTGGAGGGGACTTTATAGATCATCTCATTCCAGCCTCCCTTCCATGATCAGGGACACTTTTCACTGCTCCAAGCCCCACCCAACCCCACCTTAACACTTCCAGGCACAGGGCAATACATGTAATTATATACAATGCAAAAATAGATGTAATTATATACAATGAAGCATAATAAGTTTTACCCTGAGTTAAGGGACAAGTAAAAAGAAAACATAAAAAAAGAAAAATATATAGTAAAAAAAAGAAGGAAATCTATCATGGCTAGGCTTCGCAAATGAAGATTTGAGAGAAGGAAATACATATACACAAGAAATATTTCAAGGGGAAAAAACCAAAAGTACTCCATTCCACTTGAAATGGAAAAAAATTACAACTTGCTATGATGATGGATCATCTTAGCCTCCTCTCAGGAGGCTGCTGAAGTAGCAGGAGTCGGGGTTTCTGTATTTTCATCCCTCCAACCACCAGGTAAGGAAAAGTGTCCCAGTCTGGAGGACGCAGAGATCTCAGGTACTCAGCTCTGACAGTCTGCCTGGCCAATGCAAGTCAAATTTGCCTTCTGCCTGCCAAAAGTGTAGCTGACAAAAACCTTCCAGATGAGAAGCTTAGAGACTTGTCAGTTTGATTCTTCCCACTGGAAAAATGGAATATTTGTTCACAAAACAAATTTTTAAAAAATCAATTTTGCAAGAAGTTCATGTTAGAAAATCCTCCTAACTGAGCCCTTCCCAACTACCTTCACTAAAAATTTTGATCTGCTCTGGAGGCACACAAAAAGACTGCAAAATATGTACTCTCAAATCGTATAATGAGAGTCTGTGGCTGCAATGTCCCACACTCCACAGCATACATGAACATACCCCTCCATCTCCCACAATTTTTTTTCACTTTGGAAATCTGATCTTTGAAGTGACGCATTTGGATTATTTGGTTAAGCAAATATGGTGTTTGTATGTTAAGCATTCACAAATATTCTCTTTTTCTTTTATTACTCTTACATAAAATCCAGAGTAAATTCTCAAATATCAGACAATTTACTTCTCAAATAAAGATAAACGAAAGCCCACTTTACTGCAAGAAAACAGGAAAGAGGATTTTTTGCCTTGAGGAATACATAAAATACTCATGATTTTTAAGATGCAGATCCTCAACAACAAAATCAAGCCAGCAACATCAGTGAAAAAAAGAAATGAACGTAGTTCCAATACAAAAACCACAGCAACTTTAAGTGTTCAGTGAAAGCAAGTAAGAGCACAACCCTTATTCCAGTGGAGCCAATGGATTTTTACAGGATCATGTTCTTAAATCCAATGGATCTGCATGGGCAAGAAAGACTTGATGTACATTGAGCTTTCTTGATGATATCAGTAGCCATCCCTGTGGAGATGGTGTATGCGTGTATTTTGTATATATATACACACACATGTATACAGATATACAAAAATTAGTGTGTGTGTGCGTGCTTACACAAAGACTCCCGTTGGTGAAAAGAAAAATGATAACTTATTTCTTTAAATGTTTGCTAATATATAAATCTAACCTGAAAACTCTCAGCCAGCTCCTTGCTTTAGATATCCCATGTATATAGTTTGGATTGGTTTAATGGGAAATTTTTGTTTTATAATATATGGCACTTCAGAAAGATTAAAGCTTTCTACGACAGTTTTATTAAGAAAATAACCAGTGGCAAATGTTGAGCTAATTTTTAATGTTTCCCAGAATAATATCATTAAAGCAATATTTAATTAAAATCCACTTAGAGTCTGATGATAAAACATATTTTCAATACTGAATTTAGATGATTTTTTCAAGGTTTTTTTAGCATGAAGGCAATTATAGTCAGCATGTTCCTCTGCTGTGTTTTCAGTGCTAAAGAAAATTTTCTTTTTTTTTT